>NC_089223.1:119161525-119462150 GCF_963924675.1 Phocoena phocoena
CATTCAGTGGAAGAGGAGCACCACGTTCCATTCTTATTGTCAATTAAAACTGAAGTGACGGGGCTTCCCTGGTGGCGCAGTGGTTGAGAGTCTGCCTGCCGATGCAGGGGACGCAGGTTCGTGCCCCGGTCTGGGAGGATCCCACATGCCGCGGAGCGGCTGGGCCCGTGAGCCATGGCCGCTGAGCCTGCGCGTCCGGAGCCTGTGCTCCGTCCGCAACGGGAGAGGCCACAACAGTGAGAGGCCCGCGTACCAAGAAATTAAAAAAAAAAAAACAACTGAAGTGACAAGAGAAAGACGACAATAATTTGATACACCTCAATCTTTGGAAAATGGAGTATTGATGACATGACATAGTTTTATCCTTTGGAATGCCAAGGTGCCCTAGGTTAAAAGGAGAAACTGTTTTTGAAATATGATAAAGAGGAGTTTGGGTACTGCAAAGTAAGTAACTTTAAATATAATTCATTTCTATGATTGATTGATTGATTTCTATACGTTGATATACGTAAGTTTTAAAGGTCAAAATATTTAGAAGCATTATGTGAGTTCAATATGTTGATGTTGGAGTGAAGATAAGTGAGAGGCCAGTTTTTATCTCTGTTTGGTTTGATGCTTTCAGAACCAATCATTGATCAAAGAAATACTATCCTTACAAGCCAACACAAACCCTTGAAGAATCGTATGTGTTCAATTAATTGCATTAATCCTGTAGAGTCATTCTTAGAAATTTCCTACCATCCTGAAGAAAAGAAAATGACCATTCCAAAACGTTAGACATGCAAGGACTTCTCTCTCCACCCAAAAGATCACAATTAGCGAGAATCAAAGAGATGTCTAATGGCTGGACGTTGCACTGCAGTTTTATTTTCTTACTTAGAGAAAAATAGGCAATGCTATCCAGAGGTTGATTGCAAATTACCTAAACTAAGTCTAAAAGGTCACTTTCTTTTTCAGAGACACCCGTTCTGAGCTTATTGATAAAGGAAGTCCTGCAGGGAGAATACCTTTTAGGTGTGTCTCTAAAGAGATAACTGCTAATTTCAGCTCCATCTGGAATTACTGACGAATCATGAAAAAATGCCTTGTCCCGAATTTGCATCTGAAAGAGTTCCTCATCTCGAGTGGGTAACTTCTGGGTCCTGGAGCTGAGTGGTAACAGCAGCCACAGCATACACCAGTGGAGAGGCACCATCCTGGGGCAACAAAAAAGAATTGCTTACATTAATTTTACAGGCAAAACACTTGGGCAAGTTGCGAACTCTCTGAAGGGTTCACACTATTTGGTTTTGACAGAAAGAGCTGTATTATGTATTTTGGATACATGCACATGAGCTTTAAGGCGACTTTCCAGTTCTTTTTTTTTCAAAGTTATTTCAACAAGTTGATAATGAATTCACCAGAATTTCAGATATTAAAAAGATTTTGAAACAAAAGGACTCTTGGTGCATTAACTTCCTTGGGTATTCAGAGAGAAAAGTTCCCCCTTCATTATGGCAGAAGCCAATATGGTCATTGTAGACATCTCCATACAAATGTCTCAAAGCTTAAACCATAACATAAGTCACAGAGACCCACTGAGAGCCTGAAAATTACCACTACACAGTTACTTTTCTTCTTCCTTAAAATTTGATTAAGGATCATATATAGAATTATTCTGCAAATCAGATTTTCATAAATCAGAGATTTTAAGAGATTATAAAGCTTAACTTTCTTATAGGATAAGCAATTTGTCTAAAATCCCAAGGTGAGTTATTTGCCAGTGTCTAATATTACAGATTTACCAGACTCTTCAACACAACACTTATATATAAACTTTTACCATATTAAAAACTGGGCTTGGATTCCCACTTCAAATCAAGAAAGACCACTGGGGACTTCCCTGGTGGTCCGGTGGTTAAGACTCCACGCTTCCAATGCAGGGGGAGAGGGTTCCATCCCTGGTTGGGGAGCTAAAATGCCACATGCCCTGTGGCGCAGCCAAAAAAAAAAAAAAAAAGACCATTGGAAAGTTCTATATTTAGGTCATTTATCTTAACCTCCAGCAGAGTTATATATTTACCACTCCAGTTTTCATTGAGTTACACTTTGACATTTATCACTGACTTTCATAAAAAATCCTATAAGCAGGGCTTCCCTGGTGGCGCAGTGCTTGAGAGTCCGCCTGCCGATGCAGGGGACACGGGTTCGTACCCCGGTCCGGGAGGATCCCACATGTCACGCAGAGGCTGGGCCCGTGAGCCATGGCCGCTGATCCTGTGCGTCCGGAGCCTGTGCTCCGCAACGGGAGAGGCCACAACAGTGAGAGGCCCGCGTACCGCAAAAAAATAAAAATAAAATTAAAAATCCTATAAGCAATCATGGATCATTCTCTAGGGCACCTTGCTTTAGGGATTGTTTCAAGGACACCATCTTCTACATGTTTCCCTTTCCCAACAGGAAGACGCAGATAGGCGAGTTCTTTTCACCTCAAGTGCTAATGAAAGGCTTTGCTTCCTTTGAGGATTTGGTGCCTGTTTTCCTCACAGAAAAAACTAGGTAAGGAGTTGTTTTCCCTTATCTCTTTGACGACATACATCAGGGAATTCAAGCATTAGGGAAATATAGTGTTTTTACATTGAAGTACTTTAAATAGTGAGAAAGTCAAATGCAAATATTTGCGATAATTTGAAATGAAGAGAATGCCAGTTTTATTTCTAAATAGTCATTGCTATAGCTATGAGGTCACCTCTACTTAAACCATCACTTGACTTTAAGTTTTCTTTGAGTGCTACCAAAAATAGCTTCATACAACTGAAAATATTTTTTTGAAGGGAATAAGCTTTTCTTTTTTCTATGAGAGTTTGAGAAGCAATTTTTCCCAGTGAGCTTGCTCAGAAAGTTCCTTTAACTTACTTTTTCAAGATTTGCTTTCTGCCATGTGCTCTGCAATTTTCCATATAAATATCTGCAGTAATTAGGAGTTACTATGTGCAAAACACGGTGCGAAGTTGCATTTATATCCACAATAACCTTGTGAAGTAGGTGCTATTCTTATATAAGTATAAACCTCCTTTAACATAAGCGGAGAAAGGATATAAACCCAAGTGAATCTGACTGCAGAGCCCAAACATTTATTTCCCATCCTATTTCTCAATTGTATTGCCATTGAATGAGAGTTTGACTGAGAGCTAAGAAACTTGACTTTTTAGTTTCAGCTGCTAACTAGAAGTGTAATCTTAGGCAATTCACTTAAAATTGTGGACCTCAATTTTACGAAGGGTTTGGATGGATGATCTCTAAACTCTGAAAACAAATGGTGATTCTGAGACTGAACACTGAAACCCTCTTCCCAAATAGCTAGCAGTTTAGGAATAAGAACAGGCCTCCCTGAGTTTCATTAAATAACCTGTCCCTCAGATATCCAGGTGATTGTCAAGGTGGAACCCAAGGAAAGCTGGGGATGTAAACGAGAGGTCATGGGAGTTACTAACAGCAAACAAAGGTTATATCTACAAAAGATGGCTGGAGGGATCAAAAATCAAAGCTCAGTGAACCTATTCAAAACAAATAGGGACATGGTGGAGTAGACTGAATGGGACCACCACTCACGACCCTCAGTCCCTCTCCTCTGATGCCCTTCATCCTGCAGCCAACAGAAACGGAAAATCTGAATAGAATTTGATATGCTGCCCCTTTAAAGAAATATTTATTATTTCAGCATAATAAAACACATTCAGTTTACTTTGTAGTAGCATCTCTGAAAGTTTGCCTCCTGAGAGCAGAAGAGGCCAGATAATAAAATATGTCTCTTTAGAAAGGGTTAGAATTTGGCTTTCCATATTTATCAGGAACTTAGAGCAAACATGCCATAGTGGCACTTGAGCGTGAGATACTTGGGCGTATTTGCCCCAGAACTGCTCAAGGGCAGCCTTCTCTCACGAGCCCCATATTTGCCCGCAAAGCTGCCAACTGCACAGCACCACTGCACAGCTGAACAGGACAAGCTGCCCAATGCCCCTGGGTATTTGGGATATTTAGGTCAGCCCCAGAGTTAGAGAGCTAGCATGTTATGACTGGTGGGAATTTTCCCAGCATCCCCAGCTGCCTGTGGGAGGAACTTTTCTTTATTAAATCAGCTAATAAGAAGAGATGAATTTTGAGTTAATAACAATATTAATAAATTTGCTGTGTATGTGCTGCATGTCAGGCACTCTTCTAAGTGCTTCATGTCTATTATCTCATGAATGCCAGCAACAAGCCTATGATGTAGGCCCTATTATTTATCTCATCTCATCTCAAAAATGATCAAACTGAGGCTTGGACACGTAAGAACACATAGTGAATACAATATGATATGAGAAATATAAACTATCAGGAGTGTGGTAAATATGATTATTATATATTCCCCCACGTCAGCTACTTAGCCATGTGATATTTAGTAACGTGAACAACTTCAGATGATAGGATTATGCAGGGTAAGTGTTAAAAAGACAATTCTCCATGGGTTTCTGTGCTTGTTTGTGCATATGTGGGGAGCAGAAGAACTGACTGCCTTTGTTCCAGATTATCTTTTCAAGGATGTTTGTATAGTAAACAGCCTTGGAAGATGAAGCTTCTGGAGCAAAGAGCAGGCACGATTGTTACCCATTATAAAAAGCTGGGTTCCCTAAGCTCAGGGCTGCTCTCTTTTTTTTTTTTTTTTTTTTTTTTTTTGCGGTATGAGGGCCTCTCACTGCTGTGCCCTCTCCCGCTGCGGTGCACAGGCTCCGGACGCTCAAGCTCAGCGGCCATGGCTCACGGGCCCAGCCGCTCCACGGCATGTGGGATCCTCCCGGACCGGGGCACGAACCCGCGTCCCCTGCATCGGCAGGCCGATGCTCAACCACTGCGCCACCAGGGAAGCCCCAGGGCTGCTCTCTTATAATAAACCCCACTATATGGGCTGATGCCATCAGGTCCTCTTTGAATCATCCTACAAGAACTGGGGGGTCAGGCAGTGGGAGAAAATGCTGCTGCTGTGGATCTGTAGCTTCTGCTATTGCTGCGTAATAAAGCCCTTTGTCGCTGACCCAGGAGTCTCACGCCATCCAGCATCCACGAAACTACGGCAGGCTAACTTGTTAGCTTGCAAGGAGGGTAAAATCTCATACTCTTCACAGTTATTGACACTAAGATTTTATTTGTTAAATTATTTTACTGGCTTATTGACTTCACTGGCTCAGGTAGACATTTTTATTTAGATAATCACCAATAGGGAATAAACTATCTTTTGCTTTCTTTAAAAAAAAAATCATATATCCTCAGCTAAAATTCTATCAGGTCACACTTTCCGTTTCTGAAACAATTTTAGCTATTTAAATTGCCACATCAACTATGGGCAAAACAGATACTTTTCAGAAAAGTGTTTAAAATGAGTACGATCCCTTTTCTTTTTATTGTATCTACGGGAGAAGATGGGTGTTAACTGAACTTATTGTGGTAACCATCTCACAATGTATGTAAATCAAACCATCAGGATGTATGCCTTAAACTTATACAGTGATGTATGTCAATCATTTTTCAATAAAACTGGAAAAAATTAGTATGATTCCCCAAACACAGGACTTTATATTCTGTAGGATTATTGTTTTCAAAATGTTATCTAATAACATCCATGTATTGCTGGGGAAAAACATACTCCGTTTTTAGGGAAGCCTAATAATTTGTTCAATTTGATCAGGTTACAGGCAGCATTTTTTTAACAAGATGTACTTAAAAGAAGCATTGAATATAGCTAATCAAAAAACTATTATGCAGACATATTGTGCATGTTTTCACAATTTATATTCACTTATTCAAATTTAAAGCTTTATGTAAGTATTGTTTAAAGGATGGAATTTTACAGATTTTTTTCCCTACCAAAAAAATGTTCTCTCTTAGACATTCAGCTTAAGAATTAGTCACTTTTAAATAAACAACTGAAAATACATTCTGCTTAAGAATAAGCCTTGGGCAATCCAGTCTATAAGAACAGACTTTTCTTCTAAGATTACAAAAGTGCCCTCTAATGGCATAACTTTTCCTCTCATTTCTTTTTGTTACTTCTAGGTATCTAGAGCTTATCTAGGTTTGAAGTTTAAAGTAAATAACGTTTCTTAGAATTTCTCATTCAGCATTATTACTTCTGTCATGGACATCTTGTGGATAATCTAGGAAATGTGTCTGCACAGCAAGAAATCTTGCTATCTTTCTACAGTCAAGGGTCTAGTTCCAATAGAAGTAGAAAGTTGCTAGGATGGTTCCAAATATTTTTATTTTACTAGGCAGATCAATCAACTTTGTTGCACAATGATTTTCAGCCCAGAAAAACTAGGTGGTGTTATCCTATTACTGAGAAGATTGACTTTGACTGTTTCGATTGAAAAGTTCTGGTGAATCATGTTCATAGATGCTAATCTAAAACTCTGAGATTGTTCATATTGTCAGAGGCCGTCCCCATATTTGAACATTCCTTCCTATCCTACCAAAACTGAAGTGAGAAAACAAAAATGACCTAATGATTTGATATACCTCAAACTTTAATCTAGATTATTGGGAATCCAGATTATTGGAGATACGAGGTAGTTTTATCCTTTGGAATGCCAATGTGTCCTAGATTAAAAGGAGAAATTGTTTTGAAATATAATTGTCCACTGAGATTAACAATGTATTCTATACCTGGAAAGGTAGAGAGAGGTTTGGGCACTGAAAAGTAAATAACTTTAAATATTATTAAAGTTTATTAGTTTAACTAATAAACTAAACTATTATTAGTTTAGACTACACACACACACACACACACACACACACACACACAGATATCTAAATTAAAGCTATTTAGACACACTATATGAATCCAATTAGTTGATGTTAGAGTAAAGGTACATGAGCAATGGTTCTAAAAGAACCTTTTAAATATGCAATTTTATTTTTATATTTGCTGCCCCCTTCTCTGGCAAGTGAGTGAACACTACAGCTCTAGAAGGGTGGAGGGGGGCTGCTTTTGAATGTTTGAGGGCTGTGATGACTGGAGCTGCTACTCCCATTTGCATCCTTCCCTGCTGGGCTCTCTGCTGCCCTACCCCACAGAGAGAACGCAGAGCGTGGACCGCAGTGGGTGAATTGAAGACCAGTTTTAAACAAAATGCCAATGTAGAGATATAAAGCATTTGTATTGTCCCAAAATGGGTAGGGAGTAGAGCAGCTAATGGGTAACAGAAAACACATAAATAATTCTAAGACTTTATTTTCAGCATTAACATGACCTTTTTTTAGAAAAAAAATTGTTTATTTTTATTTTTGGCTGCGTTGGGTCTTCGTTGCTACGCTGTGGGCTTTCTCTAGTTGGGGCGAGCGGGGGCTACTCCTCATTGTGGTGCACGGGCTTCTCATTGTGGTGGCTTCTCTTGTTGTGGAGCACGGGCTCTAGGTGCGCGGGCTTCAGTAGCTGTGGCACTTGGGCTCAGTAGTTGTGGCTCGCGGGCTTAGTTGCTCTGCAGCACGTGGGATCTTCCCAGACCAGGGCTCGAACCCGTGTCCCTTGCATTGGCAGGTGGATTCTTAACCACTGTGCCACTAGGGAAGCCCAAACTTTTTATTCTACATGGCTTTTAAACAGTCAAACTGACCTGGCACAACCTTTTCCCACAAACCTGTGGAAATGCTTGAGAATTGTAAAATGGTCAAATGGTAAGAAAGAAAAAAAATTAAAGGGGCTGGAATAATTTATCAGTGTACCAACTAACCACCCAGGATGACCTGTATCACCACAAAAAAACCACAATAGGCCTAAAAGCAAATAAGTCAGCAGCAGCTCTACTACCGTCATTTTGCAAAATTTATCTTCAGTTACATAGTCAACTTATCATCTTGGTTAATCCACTGATTCACTTAGTGAAAATAAAAATTTATTATTTGAGGGCTTCCCTGGTGGCGCAGTGGTTGAGAGTCCGCCTGCCGATGCAGGGGACATGGGTTCCTGCCCCGGTCCGGGAGGATCCCACATGCCACAGAGCAGCTGGGCCTGTGAGCCATGGCCGCTGAGCCTGTGCGTCCGGAGCCAGTGCTCCGCAACGGGAGAGGCCACAACAGTGAGAGGCCCGCGTATCACAAGAAAAAAAAAAATTTATTATTTGAAACTGTGTAAACAATGAGTAAGTAAATAAATCTGGTTAATTTTTTTTTTTTACTTTGAAATGTGTATTAAATGAATTTAACCACAAATCCTAATTGAGAATCTTGTCTTAAGAGTAGGGAATATTTCAAACCATTAAAATGCTTGCCTTTAATATTTATAGACTGCTGTTTAGTTACATTATTTCACTAATCTAAGAAATTTGCAAGGCTGGTAAATAAAAAGTTCTTTAAGGTTTTCATGGAACTTCCAAGGCTCTGTGAATAGAAGATATCATATAAATTAAGGCATTGCAACCTTTCTCAGTTCTGTAGATTTCTTAGAACAGCAGCCAGCAGCTCTACCTACCTGTGAGTAATATGATCAAAGCAAATTCCTCCATCCCTTTACCACCAACCACCAAGATTCTGCAAATTCCTTGTAGAACATGTGAACGTATTTGTAAGAAATGTCATCGAGCTCCTATAGACATTACATGGTATAAAACTTACTAAGATCAGATTCATCAGGATAAACAGGCCACACATAGCATACCATTAAAAAGAAAATTCATAGTCATTAAGATGCACTTAAAAACTATCCAATGCGCCCAATCATGTGTAGGCCACAAACGTGAAATAAACTTACAATGACCAAAAAGAAGGATGGAGCGTTCTGAATTTACTTGAGACAAATGCATCTGGAATAAATAAAATCTAATGTTTAATTACAGAGAGTGGAAAGTGCATGATTATAATTTAGTGAGGATAATTTCAAGGAATGGTCTGCCGCAGAGATTTCTGTTATTTTCTTTTCCTTTTTAAGTGCAAATATTTAGTCTTTTAACTTCTATTTTTAAACTCAAGGGCATTTGTTTTTGCTTGAATCATCCATGCCACATCTGATAATAAATCTGAAGCATCTGATCTAGCTGTAAAGAAAAAAAAAAAAAATGTAGCCTTGGTCAGGGGGGATGGCCCGCGTGCCTGCCAGGACGCGTGATCTGTGAGCAAGGAGAGGTGGCGGGGGCGGGGGGCGGGGCGGGCGCGTGGGGTCTGTCAGTAGAATGCCCAGCCTGGACCTACAGATTCCCTCAAGGCAGAAAAAAATGAAAAAAGCTGAATTCCCAGAAGTCGTTTTGTTCTGCCGTCTTTTGCAAACAATGAAAATGTTAACTGAAATTAGTTGGTTGTTCCTATACGTATACAAACAGCCTCTAGTATGGTTGCAAATTTGAGGGAAATAGAGCATTCTGTGGTTTGGTATGTTTCCATATTTGAAAAGGGTGAAAGAAGCAGGTAGAAGTCAAGGGCTTCTGGTCTGCGCTAAGGAGTGGTTTCCTGCCCGTGCTGGGTGAGCTGCAATATTTCTAACGCCTATAGCCCAACAGAGCAGAGCCAGCCTTGGGCACAGAACACATAGGCTAAAGCTCTCTAAATGCAGGCTGTCATTACAGAGTGGAATGATTATTAAGGGTTTTAGAGTTCATTATGTCAATAATCTATGGATTAGGGACCTTCACAGGCATTTCAGCTGCAATGATTCCAACCTCCTCTACTACTTCTCTAAATGACTGCCAACTTTCATTCTGGAAGGAAATTAAATTAGTATGAAAAAGCAATGTAAAATTAAAACATGCCAAAGATCTGAATACAGTTTCCATTCTGTCATCTCCTTCCCTCTGATCCTCATGGTGAGCAGTTCACAGCAGGGCCAAGGCTAGGGCACTCTAATTTTAAAAGATGGCCAAGCCTACATAATAAGAACAGCTTGAAAGAGGATAAGGTTTGAAAGGAAGTGACCCTGTATTCCTACCATAATTAATGCCAATGGAAAGAATCATGAACAATAGAAATGGCCAAAATAAATGTACTACAGATAGAGAGTAGTCTTTGATTCAGGAAGCCACACTCATTTTACTAAAGGAAGGAGCAGATCTCTTAAAATGCATCTGTTAGTTAGGTGATTCGAAGATATGATAAATTCAAAAGCAATTTAGAAGATAATGCAAAATAAAGCTGGAACAAGACACTGAATGTCCTCCTCCTCTCCAAATTTCCTCTGTAGGTGCAATTGAGATCCCTGGGCTCATTTTCACTGTCTTGGGAGAAGCTAATGATTCCTGGAATAATGAAAGCCCCTAAGGGAGGAGGAATATGCTCGCTTGCTTTTCTTACTTTAGTTTGGCAACTAAGCCTTATTTCCTGTTGATCTGCAACAAAATGGAAATGACTTCCTGTGCAATGTTCTCCAAAGCAGTTAATAAACGACACACGCCATCCTCAACAGAAACCGAGCTAAGATGGAACATGGCAATGTACCAGCAGCATCTAACAGCAGCACATATCAGCCTCAAAAGTGAATTGTCACGGTCAGCAGAGTCCCTGCTGTGTGAAACACGCCAAAAATACACTGAGAGTACAATATTGAATACACATCCATACCGTCCCACTCTTTACCATCGAGTCAAGCGGACATTAATCATGCATAAAAGTGCCCTCCAGTGTAAGCTAACACGTACCGAGAGGAAAAGGGTAGCTGAGATAGTAAGTGCTTAACAGAGTTGGAGTGAAGAATCACCAAGAGCTGGTGAGGACAGAATGGGAATCAGAGTGGAAGTAGGATGAAGGGAGAAGAATGAACTAGATTTGGGGAAGGGAGATGGAGGTGGGGAGGTCAGGGAGTTGAGACAGAGAAGTAGAACTGCATCAGTAAACAAATGTCATTTGAGCCCCCTCCATGTGCTGGACACAGAACGGTGTGCCAGTAACACAAGACATCCTCTCCTCTTGAGGTATTTATGGTCTAGTTAGAAGTAAGGAAGAAAGTATTCTTAGGCAGAGGTAAAGAGAGATCAGCAGGGAACTGCATTCTGAAGAGGGTCCTTAAAATTTCACATCATGTCCCTAAGATCACAGAGAAAGAGTCCAGAGGCAAGGACAAATATTTCTTCAAGACAAGCTACTTTTTCGAAGATCACTGTTCTTTTCCTCACAAAGTCTCCCACCACCCCCAAGGTCAAGAAGCATGGTTCAGTGGAAAAATCACAGACTGAGAGTCAAGACACTTCTACTGCAGGTAGGAGAACTATTCATGTTGATGGCTTGTTGGCTCAGGTGTTCTCCAGGGTACCCTGTAGCTGTGAGCCCCTGAGTCTAGGGTTAGTTCAGCCTGTTTCTCACAAAAGCTGGTAGCATAGGGCAGAAACTAAGTTCCTCAAGGACACAATGCAACTTGGGTTCCTCTGTATCTAATTCTAAGATAAGAAATAACAGGTTAAGGACAGAAGTAAAGAAAAATCAACCTACCTTTACGGAAACATGTCCATCCATTTCATGTATTGAATGGTTACTGTTGTAGGTTAACCTTGAGAAAGGGTTTCCACAGCCATAGTAACACCACAGAAGAATATTAATGTGAAATTCTACTGGCAAGTAAACCCAATTCTACTTTCTTGGAAATAATCATTAAAACACTGGAGGTGAGTTGTTGTAGACCTCCTGGAGGTTGGGACTATAGTATATGAATTATAGATTTGATATTTTTACAGTTATTTTATTCAAGAAGGGAACTTTTCAGTAAGATACTCCATAGATTTCTTAGGATACCAAAAACTAAATATGGTCAAAAGAGCTAAAAATCAAGAGAATAAGAATTTTCCAAGCACTGACTCCATATTCTAAACTGAACTGGGTGACATAAGGGCTCAAAAGAAATATCCTAGGAATTTATAATGTACTCATAAAGACAAAAGTTACACAACCCAGACACCAGAGTCCAATCATGTCCGTATCACTCATTCACTATTTTGTTACTTAACATATATGTAATGAGTCCTTGCTACACGCAAGGCCCTCTTCTGGGGCCAGGGATGATCTCATGAATCCATGTTCTCATGGGGGTGATAGCAAGACACAGATGCGTAAGTCAGAAAGCACTATTGGCTGGTAGTCATTGCTATGCAGAGAATTAAAAGAAGCCTGTGTGAAAGATAGTGTGGTGAGGGCCACTCTAGATGGTATATTTAGAGAAGATTTCTTGGAGAAAATGACATTTACTCTGAGATATGAAGGAAAGGAAGCAGTGAAACAAATGGCAGGGAAAAGAGCATTCCTGCAGAGAAACAGCAGGTGCGAAGGCCCTAAGTTGGCAGTACGCCTGGGGCACTACGGAGAGGAAAGGCTATCAGCGTGGAACAGAGTGGGTGAAGGGGAGAGTGGAGGTCAAAGGGCAGATCACACACAGCCGTGCAGACTATATGAAGGAGTTAGGATTCTATCCTGAGTGTGATGGAAAGCCCTTTAAGCAGGCCAGGACCGTGATCCGGTCCATGGTTTTTCGGTGTAACTCTGTCTACTGTGTAGAAAATGGGTTTTAGGGAAGGGATCATTGTCAAAGCAAAAACCAAGCTCATCTCTGTAAAAGCAGAAAGATCAGATGAAGGCAAGGCTACTACAGTTGTCCACAGTAGACACGCTGATGGCTTAAACCTCGTGGCAGAGATGGACAGTAGTGAAGAGACTGGGAATATGTTTTACAGGCAGGGCCACCAGAACGTGCAGGTGAGTTGGAGGTAAGAAGTGAGGAAAAGAGAGGAATCGAAGATAACACCTTGATTATAGTAACACAGGTAAAATAAAATGACAAAACCTAAGTAATGAAGAGATGGAAGAAAACAGAGGGCAATGAGACGAGTCAAGCAGAATTTCTAGCTGGCATCAAATAATTTTTGAGTTGCTGGCCATCTTGATGCAGTTTTTAAAAGCTAATTCTTATACTGGATAAAGTATTAGAAAAGAGGAGAAAAGAGGAAGGTGTTCTCTTCGTGTTATGAGAAACATAAAGGAGTGCAGGCCAAGGTGGGAAGTAGCAGGAGTTCAGTTGTCAGGGTGGGAAATGGGATCTGCTGGATACAGGGAAGGTGGTGAGACATACTGGGGAAAGGCAACACACACACACACACACACACACACACACACACACACACACCAGTAGTTGCTTCAAAGGAAAGGATGCATGAGGTCAACTAATTTGTCAAAAGTTCTGGTAAGGGGTTGTTTGTGGTAAGTGAGCAGGAAACGAAGAGAGACAGATACAGAAGTTATGAAGAAAATTTGACAAGAAACCATTGCCATTTGGCATATATGATCAGACCCCTTTATAAGCTATGTCCCAGTGGATAGGCTAGATAAAACTTATGAACTTTCTGATGAACCCACACCTGCCAAATGTCACGTAGCAGAGGCTCCCAGGCACTTTTCTGGCAAGCAGCACCACGAGAGGAATCCCAAGACAGAGGGATAATATGACATGGAGGCTGATGACACAGGCATGGGCAAGGGAGAGGCAGGCCGTGAGCTCACCGACAGGCAGGAAAAGGCAGCAGAGAAAGCAAAGATGTGACCTCGGCAGGGTCATCAGGACAGACGCCAGGCTCTGAAAGATAAGAGTCTAAGGGAGAAAAATTAGCAATCATTTCAGATATTTTGTAATACACAAATTAAGTGTTCACTAAATATTGATTGACCGATGGGCCAAACTGAATAATCACTACATCTTCTGAAATGAGCCCATTACTGGTTTTGTGTGTTAGTGACAGCAAGGATAAAACTAAAAGACAAAAGCAAAATACTGTAGCAGGAACAAAAGATTCTGAAAAGTGATCAATCTCATCACTCATCCATCAGCAACAACTTTGACTATTTATGTTCTTTCCACCTATCTCAGGGCAGACATACTACCTTCTCAAAGGAACTTCAAAATCTAAAAGGCTTTTTTAGTTCTATTTACCCTACTAACAAAATCAGGTACTTAAATTATTCAAGTTCAAAGATATTCCTGTTCTCAGGACAAACCTGGTTTTAAAACTTGCTTTGGGGGCTTCCTTGGTGGCACAGTAGTTAAGAATCCGCCTGCCAATGCAGGGGACACGGGTTAGAGCCCTGGTCCGGGAAGATCCCACATGCTGCGGAGCAACTAAGCCTGTGTGCCACAACTACTGAGCCTGCACTCTAGAGCCCACGAGCCACAACTACTGAGCCCATGTGCCACAACTACTGAATCCCGCCCCCCTAGAGCCTGTGCTCTGCGACAAGAGAAGCCATCGCAATGAGAAGCCCGTGCACCGCAACGAAGAGTAGCCCCCGCTCGCCGCAACTAGAGAAAGCCCACGCGCAGCAACAAAGACCCAACATAGCCAAATATAAATAAATAAATTTAAAAAAAAAACTTGCCTTTGGTAGTTCTGCCAGCTATGTCTGCTGAACACATGGGCTGCATCTTCCATAAGTTTTGATCAAAGAAATGTTTTATAACAGAGCTTCTAGTGATGTAATAAAAAGCGGTACTCATCCACAAGGCAATGAGAACAGAAAGTTTTTTTAGGACAGCAAGCATGATGGAAATGCAGATCTCATTGGCTGATCCAACAAACAGTTTGGGGCACTTACTCTGTACCAGGCACCGCTTGATATCTAGAAATACAGTAGTGAACAAGATGTGTGCATGAGGTTCTCATGCTTGCAAAGCTTACACTTCGGCGGGTAAGAGAGAGATGATGAATAAGTAAATAACTACACATACCGATTCCAGAGAGCAGTAGCACCATGACAAAAATGAAACTGGTGACGAGGCTGGAGGGGAGCCACAGAGAGGGGCAAGCTGGGGGGACAGAGCGATTCTAGGCTGAGTGGTCAGGGAGGACCTCTCTGAGGAAGGGACATTTCAGCAGGGACGTGAATGGAGAAAATAAGCCATGGCAAGACACAGAATGTTGGGACTAGAAGGGATCTTTTACAGATGAGGAAACTGAGGAAGACAGAGGGGAAGGACCTATTTCATCTCCTGGGCTTCACATCCGGGAATCTGCCTCACCTGTGCATTAACTTCAACCCTCAGCAACCAAGAGGCTTTGTCTCCACACTGGCAACCCTTGGGGACCAGAAGACAGGCACTGAGGCCCGTGACAATCACATCAGGTGGGGGACAACTGGCCAATGTTAAACCCAGAGTGTGCTAGGAAGGGTGACACCAAATATTTTTAAGGCCCCTTAGCAGATAAAAGAGGGATTGAAGCCCTCTGGCTAGCCCAGCTAGTCTCAGTGGTTGGCACGGCATTATAGGGAAGGAGATTGGGACTCAGTAAAATAAGGATTTATCTGATAAAGCCATTAAACTGAAGGGCGAAGGCGCAGTTTAAAAAGTAGGAGGTGTTCTGACAGAGGAAGGATGCTGCCTGACTTTCCCCAGGGAGATTCTTAATAGGATTGCAGCAGGGTGGTGTTTACTTAGATGGCTTGTTATCTGAGCTCTCTCTGTACACCGTCAGTAAATGAGCTAGTGTTTATTAAGTGCCTATTGTAAGTTCCCTGGGGACATCAGAGGCGGATAAGGCAGAATCACAGTCCTCTGGTGAAACCAGAGACTTTGATTCTTCTGTACTTTATCTCACTTGAATTATAGGTATTTTTATATTTTTTTCTTGTCCCTAAAGAAGAGCTCTTCACGAGGCTTACATAACATGAATTTACTCAAGAAAGTGCCCCGTAGACAAAGATTACTTTTTTACTCTTTATATCCCCTGCATAGACCTTTTTAGTTCTTGCATCAAATAGGCACTAAATAAATATTTGCTTAATTATACTGTTTTCAAGAAGCTTATAGGAAGAGGAAGGTAATCAGAAATGTCTCCCATCAGAAAAAATCCCTAAATGTTCTGAACTGTGCAAGGCAGTTGGGGGTGGTTATTGGCCAAACCCTCGAGGCTGATTGCTAGCTCCAGACCCATTTTCCTTCCTTTCCCAGGCACCTAACCCTCAACGGTGTGGAGTGGCTCAAGGTTGGCCTCGCCAAGCCAGACTCAGGAGTCAGGCTCGAATCTGAATCTAGGTTCCTTCCTCTGTTGGAACCCCTGGGTACCACTGCCACTGTGGGCAGATGAAGTAAGCGGAACTGCTCTGAGCCTTGGTTTCCATGTTTGCTGTCTGAAAGGGCACAGTAGCTCCTGGTGAGGCTGCTGAAGGGCTACCTTGAAATCAGTGCACATCAGTATTACCTCAGCAGCCCGGTCCTGCCAGCAGCTAAACTAGAACCTCAGCGTTATCTGATATTTTGATCCCCGTGTCCCGTTACCCATCAAGTCGTGACGATCTCCCTGCTGCATCTTCTCTCAAAGTTGCTCTCTCTCCTCTAACCAAACGGCCAACGCCTCAGATTGTCCACTTACTGCATCTCCCCTGACTGTTCTCACACTCATTTCCTGCATCTTTGCTCAATCGTGCCACACAGCGCTGTACCGTCCCCTTTATCAATGGAATCCGTTTCACTCTTCTGCTTAAAAAAAAAAGTCAGAGGCTTCCCATGAAGTACCGAATGAAGGGCATGCATGCGAGGTCCTTTAGGCCCCTCCTCACTCTACAAACTCACTTCCTACAACTTCCCCGCACTCTGCTCACATTCCCAGCACGCGGAGGAGCTGCCACCTCCTTTGCCAGGATACCACTGCCCCCTCTCTGGTGGCAAAATCCCACTCATTCTTCAAGACTCCAGCATCTACAGCCACAGAGAAATTCAGTTGTGCACTAAATGTTCCACGCTCATACTTCTATTGCAAGCCATTTTGAATTCTCTGTACGTATGCTTGACGCCCCCCCCCCCCCCAGGGTGGCATGCTCTCTCTCTACAACAGTGATATGCTGATCACGGAACCCAACCCCTAGCAGATGCCCATGATGTTTCATGAGTGTGTAACGAATAAAGGGAAATGAAAATAATAAAATTGACTGTCGTTGCTGATTTATGGAATCTGCTTCACAAGAGATAATACAAGCTAAATAGGAAATAAGTTACGGATGCTTTTGACAATTTTATGGGCGCTAAACTTATAACTGTTACTGTGTGAAACCTAAAAAGTTGGGAAGAATAATCTTTTGAGGTGGACATCACAGACATCTGCTGGTGTGGCTGCCACAGACAGATGGTGTGTGCTAGGCAGTGCAGGGACTTTGTATAAGGATGCATTTCTTTTGTCCTTAAGAACACAAGAATGTCTTAAGGTACAAGAACACAAGAATGTCTTAAGGTACAAGAACACAAGAATGTCTTAAGGTAATGTCTTAATGCACTATGTTATTCTTATGGTAAGAATAACATAGTGCATTACTCAGGAGGGCCTCTGTCTTCTGTAAACACGTAAAATATGTTTGGTTGGGATACATTCTGATCAGAGAATAGGAGTGGTACAGACTAGTGCTTCTGAAACCTTATTATGCACACAAATCACCCAGCCTCCCTGGTAAAATGCAGACTCTGATTCCAAAGGTCTGGGGTGGACCCTGAGACTCATCCTTTCGAACAAGCTCCCTGGAGATGCAGGTGCTGATATTTCAGGGACGGTACTTTGAGTAGCTCTGACTCTTCCAATCCTGTTAATCCAGTAAGATCAGCACTCTGATTTTCATCTCCAAGATTTTCATTGTTTGAACTTTCTGATTTCTAATTTTCATTCATTACCAAAGTTTAACATTTTAAACATCTATTTAGGGAGAAGCATGGGTGAAATAGAGGTTGTCCACATCCTCTCTTCCTCTTACCTTGAGAACTATTATTATATCCACACAATTTCACAGCTTTCTCTTTTCTCTATCTCCTTTAAATTAAAAAAAAGAATGACAGGCAGGTTTATTCCCTTTGGGGAATATGTCTAGGTTCATCTTAAAGCCCAATAATGGACAAGTGGACCATTTACCATTTGGGAAATTGTGAGAAGGTTCAAAGTTATTCCAAAGTTTCTAATTTGTTCATATAGTGATACATACTGGAGTTGGCAAATACAGTCCTAGTAAATAAATGCTATCAAGAAGAAATTATTTATTATTACCATAGAATAATAAATATCATAGACTAGGAAGAGGTGTGGTTCCATGGACCCAATCCCGTATTTTCCCAAATATCTGATGGTCCTAAAGCTTTACTCCTTCCTCTCCCCTGGCAGTTGTTTTGATATGACAGCATTAAAGCCTGTCTGCTACCAAAGAGGATTTGAAGGGGTCTCCGGTGCCAAAGCCCAGGACAAGATCAAAACAGTGATTTAGAAATAATTGTACTCACGATAACGTAATCGAAAGAGAGATGAGTGAGATAGATATACCAGGGACCTTAAAGAGTCAAAATCGAAAGAGAGATGAGTGAGATAGATATACCAGGGACCAAAAAGTTTAACCCTAGATTATTCTTATTTCCAGAAAAAAGAAGGGCATGCGAGTATGTTGTTCTTGTAAAAAGAAATAAGTTAAAGTTTTCAAACTGTTTGGCCTTAAAATCCAAGGCCAAAAACAAACTATAAACTTAGAGCCATGTCTTTGGACAGATGAGGTAATATACTCCAAGGACACTGGCTCCTGACAATTTAGTAATTTAGAGATTCTCTCCTGTCTTTCTCTGTCTCACCCTCCTGTCTCCTGTCTCAGTGTCTCAGGTGACTATTCCCACATCTTGGGTTCCTATCAATTCAGGATTGAATATTTTTACAAAAACTTGAATTTAATTTTTGGTTTGTTCCTTATTCTTATCCATTCTCCCCCTGTCATGTAATTTTTATGTATGAATTAATTTATTTATTCAAGTTTGGGGACAGTTAAAAGGCTGCCAAATTTCTATTTAAAATAGAAAACAATCACTGGACTGAGAGGAAGAAGATCTGGGTTGGAGAAGTTTTGACCAAACAATTATCGGCTTTCGTTCTTTGAGCAAGTCTCAATCTCTTTGAGTCTCAGTTTCCCCATCTAAAAAATGAAGACAATTACTCCCAGGATTGTTATAAGATTAAAAAATCGTTCACATGAATGCTCCTTTTAAAGTAAAGAAGGCTCTATTTATTTACAAATACTATAATCCAGCTACCCAACGAGTTGCAAAATTGTATTCAATGGCAAAAGATACAGGTTTTGACTTGCTCTTAAAACAAGATATGAGATACGAGAAGGAGTTTCAGCATCAGATTATTCTACCTTTATTTACCTCATCTATCAGGTAAAAGGTTAGGTTCCTACTTAATAAGAGACTGACTAGAAACACGGAGGAAAGGCCAAGATGTTGGGTTTTTAAAAACAACCACACAGACAGTAGAAACTCTTCATATTCTTTTTGTTATCCTTGATATGCCTTATCTGAGGACATCAGTATTGTTTAATAAAAACAAAGCTGGATTAAAACTGATTCAAAGGTGAGTGTGCGCCAGCTTTTTAGGCACTAGATCCAGCAAAGGATTTAAGATGCGTGCGCTGAGATTAGAGAGTTGAGGGTTAGGCTCAGTCCCTGCAGATGTTCTGCATTATTATTCCTGGATTAAGAGATGACTGAAGAACAGGACAGTCAAAAGGCAGACGATGTGGACTGATCTCACAGTCACTTTTAATAAAGGGTTTATAGCAAATTATGATGAAATAATACAAACGTATAAGCCTGCAACAATTAGCGAGATGACAAATCACAAAATACTGACCTAATATGGGTATTCAGACCCACAACTATTTCATTCTTTTCCTCCCCGAAAAGTAAGATGTATAGGTAGGTGTGGTTTTTATTCTTATTAAAAACTTTTTAAGGGAAACATTGAGGAAAGGCTGCAGCTGGTGAGTGTTGGGGGTCAACAGTGTTCAGTGCTCATTACAAGACAGAACCTGCCAAGAGAAAAAGATGTTTCCAAACTCCCTCTTTGTGGTCGTTGCTTTGTAAGTGTGAATAAACTTTAAATGTAGAGACATTTTTTCAATTATAGACTGAATCTGGTGGCTGAAGTGTTAATATGGGGGTGTGTATAAATACTTTCATTGTCTGAACTTACTTATTCCTCACTGTGTTTTAAAGGGCTTTAAACTTTTTGGATATTTGGAATATCTTATCATATATGTCTATAATAGCTCTCATTATTCCATTGAAAAATAAAATTTCATCCAAGTTTTTGGGAAATTACTGTTTAAAAAAATCTTAGCACTGAACTAACTTGAAATCTTACCTCTCAAAAATGTCACATTATTAATGGAATAATAAAATAACTGTAGTGTGAATTACTATTAGTTACTACTAATTTTAAAAGGGATTCTGTAGCTTATTGATTTTTCAGTACTATACCTGCCACATATACTTGGAATATGTGTCAAAATCATAGGTTATATGTCTCTAATACGCTTATAACTCAATTTTAATCCCTAATTTTCTTATTAGACTCCACTTTCTGAGGAAAGTGTTTTATTGTTTCCTTTCCCAGACAACTTGTCTCTAAAGTATGTTAAAGACTTTGTCTGTTATACACACACACTTACACACAGACACACACACATACACATCAGATGCAACCAATAGCGTATCTTAGGGCATTTTAACACCCAGGGTTGGACGGCTGGTCAGTGAGACCATAAGAGGAGAGCTGAAGAAAGGAAAAGAGATTTGCCTTCAAGAATTGATTCCATGGCTATATGTAGATTTAATAAAGCAAAGTGATGAACTACTTTGCCTTTTGTGATTGGGGTAGAATCTGTGCAAACAGAGGTTGGGATTGTGGGGAGGCGGGGCAGGTTTACACCAGAACTTACACATATAGTCAGAAATCGATATCCCATTTCACTTTCAAAAATTCTCCTTATTAAAAGAAAAGTCTTTAACCTTCTAGAAGGACAGGTGTGGGACATTGTTTTTCTATTTATCCTTGTTGGACCTTTGTGCTATTTTCAACTAGAATGTGTTTATTCTCAAAGAAAAGTTGTTTAGGCATGACCTTAAATAATGATTTAAAACTGGAAAATGTAATCATTTTCCCCTAAAAGATTCCCTAATAAGTTAACTATTATCAAAACAAACAAACAAACATGTAGCACATAAGAAGCTTACGATTAAAGTCTTGTGGATTTAGACTAAACTAATGATATTTTTGAATCATTATATTTAAAGAAATTCTAAGCAAATTGTGTCCTTGCAAATTAATTTGGCAATTAATCTAAATTAAAAAATTTTAGACATTTCAATCAACTTTCCTTCTGAAATCAAAGAGTTATCACTTTATTTTAAAAGTGTGTGTTTCGGTAAGTCTTTTATCCGAAACTGAGTCTCAGATTTCTCAGGAGAAAGAGGATATAATAACTTCCTCACTGAGTTCCTGTGAAGATGAAAGAAAACGATGGATGCGGAAGCACCTTGTAAACAGTCAAGGGCTATAATATTATTAGTAAATAGAATCTTTTCCATTCACTCTGTGAAATACAAAGCACAGAAACAACTTTAACACAGTTAATAATATACTGAAAACTAATAAAATTTCAAATAAAAATTTCAAAAGGTAACACAATATACATTATTATGAGAGCATTAAGAAGGTTAGATAACTTTTTTTAACTCTTAAAATACTGAAATTTCAGAATATAATGGAGTATAATATCTAATTATCGATAACAGAGGACTTATGAAATGTTTGTACAAATAACTAAGAATACCCTTGAAGATAATCGTGACTAATTTAATTGAGGGCTCTTCCAGCTACCTGTCCACCTCCTCTCACGACATCTAGCTCTGTAATGGGTTGTCTCCAAATCTCTTAGAATCCTGATTAAAATATATAGATATATTTCATTTACATAAAATAACAAGGCATTCTATACTGGAATAAGTATCATAATTAATTATAGTGGATGAAATTGTATATTTAAAATTTTTTTCTAGTTAATCTGTGGCGAGGGCTGACTTCCCGTAAAAGCTGATTAGAATGTCATTTTTACTTTGTCTTTTTACGTCATAGAAGCTGTCACCTTCTGCCATGTTGTTTTTATTGTTCAATGACCATCTGATATGCTGAGAGTGCCTTTTTCAATAGATATATTGAAAATAATATTAACAAAACATTTTCCTTCTTTATACATAAAAGTAAATATAAATAAAGCATCTGATATTTTCTCCTTTCATCATAATGAGACACCGTGTGTTCTGTAATGAGGGGAAAAGGACACTCTGTTTTAGGGAATTTTGCTTTACAAGACTGACACTATTGGAAGCTGGATAACTACTCAGTATAATTTTGGAGGCAATGGGAAACCTTTACCTCAATTGTTTAAAGAAGTATCCTGTCTCTCTCATTTTAGTTAAAGACATTTTTTTTTTTTTAAACATCTTTATTGGGGTATAATTGCTTTACAATGGTGTGTTAGTTTCTGCTTTATAACAAAGTGATGCAGCTATACATATACATATGTTCCCATATGTCTTCCCTCTTGCGTCTCCCTCCCTCCCACTCTCCCCATCCCACCCCTCCAGGCTGTCGCAAAGCACCGAGCTAATATCCCTGTGCCTTGCGGCTGCTTCCCCCCAGCTATCTACCTTACTACGTTTGTTAGTGTGTATCTGTCCATGACTCTCTCTCGCCCTGTCAAAATAAAGACATGTTTTTAAATCAAATATTCACTGGACCTAACCTTGCAAAAATAATCTCAAATGTCCTTTCCAATTCCTTGACATTAAGGTTCTGTCTTAAATTCACACCAAAGGAGAATGAAGGTGACTTACATGATTTGTGGGACACAATGCAAGATTTCTTGTTCATAAATTAAGAATTTTAAGATGACAACAGCAGAGTACTCAACTGAGCACAGGGGTTCCTCCTAACTGCAGCCCATGAAGCTGGCCCTGAGTATAACTTATACTAGAGTATAAGAAACTGAGAATTGATTACCAGAGGAAGAGACCATAGAACAGGTACATACTAAGGGTAGGTTGTCTACAGAAGGAGAGGCTAAGAGAGCCCAAGATATATATACATCATTCCTCTCTAAAATTCTGTCTAAAACTAGCCTCATTTCAATCTGGCTTTATCTAGCCATTAACATCTTTGGAAGATGTTGGCCAGTTGCAGCTTACCCTGTTTCCCATCTTGGGGATATTTTCATATTTATAGGGGACACTGAAAAACAAAATTACTTTAAAAATGAAAAATCATCTTTTTTCAGGTGGTGTTTTAGTACCGTGAGAGACCATACTGACATTTGGGGCAGGGTCCCAATACCTCTCAGGCCATCTCTCAGGAGACCCGTCTGTTGGTTCATCTACTAGTACCGAATCCTGCTACTGCAATTGTTAGAGTGTTAAATTTGTATCTCCTATTTAAGAGCCAGTTTTATTTTTCCATTAAAAAGTAATATATTTTCATAGCAATTTTTTTAAAGAATTTTTTTGATGTGGAACATTTTTAAAGTCTTTATTGAATTTGTTACAATGTTGCTTCCGTTTTGTTTTGGTTTTTTGGCCTCGAGGCATGTGGGATCTTAGCTCCCCCAATAGGGAACGAACCTGCACACCCCTGCATTGGAAGGCGAAGTCTTAACCACTGGACCGCCAGGGAAGTCCCTCATAGCAATTTTAGCAAATTTTGAAGGATCAGCCCTAGAACTGAGACTTGGAGAGGCCAAGAGGTAAGTGATTGCTGTCTCTTCTCCGTTTGCCAGGTGTTTTAGCCAGCACTGCTGTTTCTGATCTCTGTCACCACTGTTGGCAACAAATATCTCTTCAATTACAGGATCCAGTTACTTCTGAATCAATCTCTATTTGAAGCTTTTGATAATATCAGTGAATTTTAGTGAATGCTGTAATTTAATATGAAATTACAACATTTACTGAGTGCTATCAACATATGAACAATATTTAGATTTAAATCATGATAGATATACTAGTATTTATTATTTACCTTTAAATGTATTTTAAACAAGATAACCAAGAAGGATCAAGTACATTTATGTTCGTGTGTGTGTGTTTGGTATGACTGATAATTTAATCAGAAACACATTTTATTACTGGAATAAAATGCATAATGTTACACTTGGCAAGGCCTATGGGCTTAGAGTACATATGACCTGAACAAAAGAGAGTAATCAAAGCCATCTCCTAGGTTCACATGCATTGCTAGGGTTTACTTTTCACGGCGATGTGCTATAAATTGTAACCATCTATACTCCAAGAGGCACCTATATTGGAGAAATTAATCCTAAATAAATCAAGCCCTTTTACATTAGATTTTTCCCTTTTAAACATAATATCTCCAAGTAACTACCGCAATGTTTATCATTTTGTCAACTGTCTAGATATGGTATTATCTGTCTTTGCATATAAACACTTGTTCATAGTTTCTATAACTTTAAAAATAATCAAAAAGGTGTCACATCTCACAGATCTTTCTAATTATGGGTTCAGTTTTTACGAATTATTTTAGAAAATGATAAATTTCAGTCTTATATTTTACTTAGATCTGTGTATATAAGGACCTGCCTCAGCGAACAAGATGTACTTATGATAATCTTTTGTTGTTGGTAAAACACCCACGTGAATATAGCCCATATTTTTTAGCTATGTCTTTAGATTGTGGAATATATGCTCTTTGATCACACAGCTGGAAGAAGAGGGCGTTTACCTTGATTTCATGTTAGGGAATAGAAACACTAACAGACAAAAATCTTACGTAGTCACCATTTACTTCAGTCGGTCTCCACTACTTGTGCTATTGTGTGAAATCATTCCAACTAGAAAACAGACACGAGTGCATAACTTGATTTTTTTGTTATTTGGTTATTATATATAAAGTCTCCACACTGCAGAGGCAGTGTGTAAGAGTCCCACTCAAATGAACTGATTTTCAATCATGTGTAATCATGTTTTTTGTTGTGTTCCTTCCAAGCTTTATATAACCCCGTTACTTCTAAAAATGTTTTTTCTTTTCTCATAACTATATAAAAGGCAGCAAATTCTTTCAAAAGAATAATTTAAAGAGATATTTGATAACCATATGCATTCTGCCACATTTTTCTTTTTCAAAGAAAAGATTCATTTCAGAGTTTTTACAAGTGAAACTAAAAATAAATACTTCAGAGAGATATATGAAACATTAAATATATGTCATGTCCAAATTTGCTACAGGAAAAAATTAACAAATGAAAACCAAAAACTATTCACCAACTTACTAAAATAAATCAGTTTCCAAAGGATCCGGAACTTATTGAAGGAGTAATAACATGTAATTTTGGAAGTTTCTATACTTATAAACTTGAGGTCTGCAGACTTTAAAGTTAATTTTAAATCAAATCTAGCTTGATGAGTTCTTTAAAAAATTGACATTGTAACAGGACCCAATATCCAGCTGTTCTGTGGTCAAATCTGATTCTTCATCCCAAAGGGAAAAGTCTGCAGAAATATATTGCTAGTTTGCTTTTATTCCATACTGATCAAATGCTTCACTCTTACTTTTTAAAATGCAGAGAAAGCAATGCCTTTTTTATTTGGGGTGAATTAAAATTATATATTTCACATGTTCCAAATATTTCAAAAGACTAAAATGTGTGGATTTGTTGGTTTGCAGTTTTTGGTAAAATACCAAAACGAAGGGGAAAGGTGCAGATATAGCATCTTTGGGTTTAAGAAGCGTGTTTAGGAAATAAGCAGCCACGAAACCACCTGCTTCCTATACTGGTTTGGGCATTGGTGGGATATAGCACAGCAAATCTCAGGTGTCATCTCAGAAGTGGCAATAGATACATAAGTCTGTACGCACAACCAAACACACACAGATTCACACTAAAAGGGTGCTGGTTTTCCCAGCAATATAACTGAATTTATGGTCAATATACCACTGTGTAATTCAATAAAATATTAGCAATTCTGTTTTTCCATGTCATACTATACGATTCTCTCTTTTTTTTTTTCTTTAACCACAACAACAAACAGCAGTATTTACTTTTCTTCCTAGGTAGAAATTAACAATGTGGAAACATAACTTCGTGTATCCTAGGTGTCAATTTGCATTGTAATACAGTGGGAAAATAAAGCAGAATTTAGCCTAAATTCAGGACTTAAATTGCAAAGTATTTTTAAATGGGGGATTTAAATACTGGAGGACTTTAATTTTAAAAACAGTCTTCAAAGCACAGACTTGGTGTGACTGACTATTCAACTGTCACTTTTAAAGCTATTGCTTCTGCTAAATGATTGTGAACCAATGGGGAAGAGTAAATTACATTCTTCAGAATAATCGTTCCACAATAAATACTTAGAGGTATTCGATATCATTTCAAGGTCAAATGAATACTCTGAATGATTCTTGCAGGTTACGCTTGCCTTTGACCCAGTACAGATCATAGGAAATGCCTTCCTTCTGGTGACTTGCTGATGGCAACTGACCCTGGCAAGTTTCGTTAATACAAGGCTGCTACTATGGATGCGCTGGTGCCCAAAGCAACACCTGACAAGAAGACAACGAACAAGTAACTGTCAGAGAACCCTGCTTGGTTACTAGAATCAACCACATAATCATTGGGAAGACTAAGGAAGAGGGATTAAAATAATTTCAATCAATGCAAATTATGTGGAATCACACGACTCCCATACTATCTGCTAATTCAGGCAGAACCGTTCCATTTCCAATATCTGCTCATCCATCATAGCAAAATGCAAAATAAGTTCTGTCCTAACAATGACAACAAAAACACAATCGGTTTTAAAATAAAACTTCTGACCTCTACATAGACTGAATAGAAAATGAACATAGGAAGATAACAGACAGCTTACGCTTTATTTCTACCCTTCCCCCCTTTATTTCAAATAATTTGTTGGAGCTTTACAACACATTTCCCCCACTATCACACAGAGATCCTGGTCAGTAAATCCAAGTGAGGAAACGAAAATCTGAATCACCAGGCTCATGAAGCTGACTGAAAGAGTTGCTGCATTAAGTTATCTGAAGACTGACCCACTGTGGCTACTTCGAATGTAGCGTTCCCTCAGCATGCTATTATTCTTTACTCTTTAACATTCATACTTCACCACACGGATGTTCAATAAACCCAGGACAAATAAACTGAGGGCGGGGGCTTCCCTCATTCTTACAAGGGTATTTTTCAATTATATATTTTGCTACATTTTAAAGAGATAAAAGCTGTATCTGCAAGTGATTAAAAGATGTTTTATATTCATGGTTTCATTTCTGCTGAAATAAATGCGTAATTTAAACCACACATAATTCATACCAATTTAGGCCCATTACAGAGTTCTAGCTTCTTTTTTTATGATAGCTACTAATTAAAACAGAGTGTTACTGTCACGCTGAGCCTGTGACTTCGACATACAGGTTAATGAATAAAACAGCCTGACATAAAAATGAAAACAATAATACAGACAAAGCTGCAAGCTGTTATGTTCCCAGTGTGTGGTAAAGATTAAGTAGATTCACTGAAGTTAAGAACTGTGCAGAGAAAAAAACTTGTAATTTCTTTTTTCTTTTTTTTTAAGGAATTAGTGAAGGATTTTTGAGAGAAATCTGAAATAGTATTAATTTCTCTAACTTCTGGGGCCCTCATTCCCAGCTCCCCATCCAAGAATTTAAACTCATCAGAGTCACTTTTAAAGGATAAATGATGGGATAGTTTAATATAATCGTGAATATAGGTTTAGATTGAAAATGGGAATTGGGACCATAATTAATTATGTTGCCAAGTTTTTTGAACTTTAAGGAGACAGATTGAGGCAAATGAGGACATTTATAAGACTGCAACCTTATAAAAGTTCATGGGTTAAAACTTTGGTAAAACGACAGTATCTTTTTGACATTGATTAATTCCATGTGCAGCATGAGTGTGAGGAATTAATACCCTTTTGGTGTTTTCACTTTCTGAAACCACTGTAATAAGAGACTGACGTAAAATTAAAACCAAATATAAACATAGTCTTCAGCCAGGGTTACGGCCTTATTATCACTCTTAATAAACGATAATGAGTAATAATAAATACTGATCGCCCTCAGTACCCTCTGCTCTGCACGCATATTTGCTCTCGCATCCATCCATCACGTCTTTCAGGATAATAACACAATTCAATCCCATCAAATCCTCAAAACCGCTCCCTCGGGAGGGATGTTTTATCTCTACTTCTGCAAGCCCAGGGAGGATTTTACTTGTTTGAAGGGGGCGGAGAATGGAGCGGGGTCCTATTTATTTCCATTGATAACTCCCCTGGTTCTCACAGGCGCTCAGGGATCGGGTGGGAGGAAGAGAGGAGGAGGTGCGGAGATTCCCTCCTTCAGAAAAGAAAAAGGGTTCAGGAAGCGAGGGAGGAGGAGGAGGGGTGCGGGGGGAAGAGAGGGTAGCGTGTTCGGAGCGATCAGCAACGAAATGAATATATACACATATGTATTTTGCGTGATTTAGCGGGATCGAGGGATGAGGAATAAACATTTACAACCCAACTAAGTTGCTAAAAAGAACTTTGTTAAAAACACACAAACCAACCAACCCAGAAACATTTTCTCAGGTTCATTTCCCGCTCAAGGTCTTGGTGGTTTCAGGGAACTACTTTTACAGAGCAGGAGATGGACAGCGCCCCGAAGGGGACCGGGAGAGGAACCGCGACCTGGCCCGAAGGACAGCTCAGCGGCAGCGCCGAGGTGCCCGCGGTGAGCTCCAGGGGCCTTGGCGACCCGCGCGGAGCGGGGGCTGGGGGCTGCGGGGAATTCTCCCGCCTCGACCTCTGGGGGCGGGAGTGTGCAGCAAGGAAGGGGTAGGAAGGGCGCAGGAGGAAACGAAACAGCACCCCAAATTCAGCAGTTTGCGAAGTGCCCCCAAGAGAACAGCTGGGACCTAGAGCCAATCGTTCGGATTCCTGAGGGTCGGAGCTGCCCCGCCTGCAGTCCTGAAGATAGCTCCAGACTCCCTCATAGACGGTGCTACGGCCGGATGCCCTGTCGCTCCATCTGGGGCGGGAAGGAGCGTCCCCTCGGTGGCCGCTCTGCTTTCCCGGTAAAAGTAGGATCGGGTCCCAGGCCACCCCGCTGAGCTCCAGGAAGTTTCTCTAACGATGCTCGCCTACCACGCAGAGGACAAACGAGGAGCCAGAGCGGTGGGGGGTCCGCCGGGCGAGGCCGGCGAGATCCCAACGCCCCCGGAGGCTGCACGGCTCCGGACCGCCCGCCAGGAACCTGCGCCGCCCCGCCGGCGGGCGAGCCCCGCGCGCTGTCCTGACTTCTCGCTTTTCGCCTCACACGCAGACGCGCCCTGCAAGACCCCACCAGCCCCGCAGGCTTTCTCCAGCGGCCGGCGGAGGGCATGAACCAGGGGAGGGAGGCAGCAGCCCTCCCGGCGGGCGGGCAAAGAAAGTGTCCAGGCCGAGTCGGGGATAAGGGCTCGGGGGCGGCTCCCCGGACTCCGCCGCCCCCTGGGCACCGGACCCCGTGCCCCCGGCCTATGCACTCTCTGCGTCTCCTCCCAGCACCGCTGGGGCCGCCCAGCCACGAAGCCAGCCTGGAGAACTGAGGGAGACCTGCTCCACGCCCCTCACGCCCTCGGCTCCTCGGGAGCCGGCGCCTTCGCCCTGCTGTGACCGAGAACCTAGCGGGGCCCCACCAAGTGAGGAGACGCGCGCCTCCACCCCCCATCCCAGACGAGCCTTCGGGTGCGAACGCTTCTTGCGCCAGGTCTCGGGTGGCGGGCTAAGGCGTCGGACGTCGGGGGTTTTTCTCTCGCAACTTACCTTACAAAAAATGTTTTCCTGCGGGGAAGAGGAAATATCCCTTCCCGAGGTGTGATGGGGCCACGTCCCCGGCTCCGGCCAAGATGCTAAGCACCAGTACTCAGGAACCAGAGGGACTTGAGGGAGGTGGGTGGCGGAGGAAGCGGATAAAGGAGAAAAATGAAATGGGCCGAAGTGTCCCAACTTTGCGGCCGGCGCTGCAAACTTCAAAGGCGGGCGGGGGCTGGCGGCGCGCGGCCGCCGAAGTTGCTGCGAAGTGGCGCGGGGAGAAGCGCAGAACTGGGGGGATCCCGGGGCAGAGCGAGGGAGCGGCGGAAGGTCCTTTTAAGAGGCAGGGAGAGTGCGGGGGCCGGGCGGCGGGAGGATGCTGCAGCTGAGAGAGGAGACGGCGCGGGCTCCACGGGCGGCCGCTCTGGGCACCGGCTCCGGGCTGGAGCGCCGCGCGGGGAGAGCTGGGCGCACGGGGCGGCGGCGTGTAAGCGGCTCAGTTCGCTCCGCTCTCTCGCGGCTCGGAGCTGGGAGTGTGTGATCTCTCCCGAGTGTCACTGCTGAAGCCCGGAGCCGCTCCCCCTCCCGCCCCACCGTTGCCCGCCCGCCCCCTCCCTCTCTGCCCGCTGCCTCCCGCTCCGTTCCTCCCTCCCTCCCGCTGCGCGCCACCGCGTGCGCGCGCGCGCGCGCGTACACACACACGCACACACACACCCTCCCCCCCCTCCCAAACGGACCCTCGCGGGCGGCGTCGCGGGAGGCGTACTCCCCTCCGTACCTCCCAGACAGCCGCGGGGAAGCAGAGGGAGGCCCACCGAGACCCCCTCAAAGATACGAAACCCAGAGAGACGCATAACGGGACCATCGCCCTGTCTGGGAGACCTGGGTGCACAATAAGGGGGAACTCGGGTTGATTTGAGGGCGGGGTGGGGAGACGAGCTAAATGGAGAGGTTGGAGGCGGAAGCAGAGTGTGCAAACTGTGCATTCCTGTCCCACTTTTCACCCGGCCGCCTGCCTACCACAGCCTTCAGCCGGGGAGCGCTTCCCCCTCTGCGCACTCCGAGCCTCTTCGGGTTTGAAACTCAGCAGCTGTTTTAACAATTGAAAAGCGGCCCTGCAGGACCCGAGAGACTGAGGGGAGCGTGTGAAGCCATTAAGGCTGACTAGGTAATTATGATAAGAAGTTACCTAATTTGCAACCTGGCCTGGGCGCAGGAAAAGGCTGCGGGAGGGCGGGGGCGGGGGGGGGGGCGGGACTAAGTGATTGAGTGACCTCACTTTGGCAACTTCGAACCTAGTTTTCGGCTAACCTGGTTTGTAGACCCTTGCACTTTAAGTTCTCAGAACATATAGTTTATTAAGATATAGTGTCAGGAATGAAAGCAGGAAAAATACTTGCGCGCTTCTCGTTGCCACAGAAAAATGAAGACAAGATGAAAATCAACCTTACCGAGGTAATATTCTTGTTAAATACCTGGTCACAGAGGGCAGCCCAATGCAGCTCCTTAAGTTTTGTGGCTCCTGGATGAGAACACTGCAGTAGGTGGATTTATGAAACCGATTTACTCCACAAAGTCGCTTTATAAAAGCCTTAGAATTTTTAAGCGCTAAAAGTGACGTTGAGATCACTGTGCAAACGTTTTTAGCAGATGAGACAATGAGGTAGGAAAAAGGGATCTCTGGATCTCTGCTCAGAAGTTCTGGAAGAGTGGCTTCCGCACTTCTGAGATATGGCCCCAAACAGGTCATTGGAGAACTCATTAGCAAACATTTATTAAGCTCCTGCTGTGTACCATACATGTCTCGGTGCCAAGGTTTCAAGGTAAGACATAGTGCTGGGCCTTTAAGAAGTTTCTAGCCTTGTGGGGAGACAGAGGCATCAATGAAAATGTGATTAGTGCTATAATATGTGTTTGTACCTGTTCCTGTAGGAGCATGGAAAGGGAAGCAGCTAATTCCCCTTTAGTAGTTACTCTTGGTAGAGATTTTAGTGTAGAGTTCTGAAGCATGAGGAAGAGAAGGCCAGGCAAACAAGGATGGGGGAGGAAAGGACTTCCACAAACAGAGAGAAGCAAGTGAAAAGGTTAGAAAAGTGTCAAAGTACACGGTGTGTCCTGGGAACTGGGAGAAGTTAGATGTGGCTGAATTACCGCTGAAGCAAGCAAGGCCAGGCCACACCACACACTACAGGCCCAGAGAGCGAGAACTTTCTGGAGGTGGTACGTGGTTGGGAAACTATTAAGGGTTTTAAGCAAGGACAGAGTTTAAGGTTTTCAAATGTCATCACATACGAGTTTTGGAAAGTTACCTCTGGAATCATGGTGGAAGACAAATAGATAACAGTGAAGAGGTTATTTCCAGAGGAAAAAGTAGGCCCTAACTAGGACAGTGAAAGTACCAGTTGGAAGATCGGGACAGCTCTAGAGATATTTAGGAAATCGTATCGCAGGACCTAGTGGTTGATTGCACATGGAGGGTAATGCAGAGGAGGAGTAGTCTAGACTGCCTCCCAGGTTTCTGGCTGGGGCAAGCAGGCAGGGGATGGTGCCATTTGTCAAGAGAAACAATGTATAGAGAGGAGGAATTTTAGGAGGAAGTGGATGAGTTCTGTCTTAAACTTGTTGAGTAGGGGGTGCATTTGGGACACCTGAGTGCAGTACCTTGTAAGCAGCCAGAAACAAAGTTCCTAGGAGAGAAGATCCAAGCTGGAGGATCCATCAGGAATTATCAGCATTCAGATATTTCCTGAAGCCAGGGAGAGGGGGAAGGCAGCCAGGGAGAGAAGACTTAGGATGGAACATGGCAGAACACCAGTGTTCTAGGGCTGGATGGGGAAAGAGGAGCCTTTGAAAGAAACAGATGGAGACCAGAGAGGGAAGAGGAGACCAAGGAGGGAGCGGCATTGATGAAGCCAAGGAAGGAAAGGACTGGTGACCGCGGTGGAAGGCGGCAGGGTGAACAATACAACTGGACTAAAAAGCAACTGCTACTCTTTTCAGAATATCTCAGTGATCTTGACCTAAGCAATTGTAGTTTCTGTTGTATGTGTGTAATGGATCCAGATAATAGCAGGTAGAGAAGGTGAGATCATGGGGACAGAGAACATAGCTCATTTCGCTGGTACTTCGGCCCTGAAGGGAAGGAGAGAGACGATGAGAAAAGCATTTTTGTAGTTGTACTTTTGTTTGTTTTCCTGATTTGATATACCTGGTGTTAACTGCACAGTACTGAGGGGAAAGCAGGTGGAGAGAGAAAGGGAGAGTAGTCTATGGAGTTCTCTGAGGATCTGTTCCCGCCTCAGTACAGTGGTGGCACCAGTATCTCCCTGGTGAATCTCACAGTGTTGATGGGAGTTCAGATAAACCAGGCATTAAGATAGTGATTTAAAATTGCCATTGGGGAGAAACTGAGTCCAAAAGATGTTAAAGTGACTTATTAAATCAGCCAATTAATGACAGACTGAGGAGTCTATGGGGAAAGTTCTATAAAAACTCTGTGAAAGGTTTTTTTTTTGCGGTACGCGGGCCTCTCACTGTTGTGGCCTCTCCCGTTGCAGAGCACAGGCTCCGGACGCGCAGGCTCAGGGGCCATGGCTAACGGGCCCAGCCGCTCAGCGGCATGTGGGATCCTCCCAGACTGGGGCACGAACCCGTGTCCCCTGCATCGGCAGGCGGACTCTCAACCACTGCGCCACCAGGGAAGCCCCGAAAGGTATTTTTATGAAAGTTCCCCCAAATATTCCTAATTTTGAACATCAGGATTTGCATATATCAATATAGCTGTCTTCTCAAAAAATGTGCCATTGGTAAAGCCAATGGCATTGTGTGTATTTATATTTATATATGTACGGATCCTCAGTGTGTTCTGAGAGACTTGAGAGATGTGCCATATCAGTTAGAACATGCATTAGTTAGTCAGACAGACTTGTATTTAATTCTAAACCCTGATAATTATTTGCTGTGGGACAAATAGGTTAATCTCACTGAGCTTCAGTGTTTTTTTTTCCAATATAGAAATGGAACAAATTATAGCTGACTTACAGATGTTTTGTGAGGATTAGGTACTATACTATTCAAGTGTTTGGCAGATATTTGATTACTTATATTTCAACTTACTTTTTTAAAATAAATTTATTTATTTATTTCTGGCTGCACTGGGTGTTTGTTGCCGCACGCGGGCTTTCTTTAGTTGCAGCATGCAGGGACTACTCTTCGTTGCGGTGTGCGGGCTTCTCATTGCAGCGGCTTCTCTTGTTGTAGAGCACAGGCTCTAGGCACGCGGGCTCAGTAGTTGAGGCTCGTGGGCTCTAGAGTGCAGGCTCAGTAGTTGTGGCGCACGGGCTTAACTGCTCCACGGCATGTGGGATCTTCCTGGACCAGGGCTCAAACCCATGTCCCCTGCATTGGCAGGCAGATTCTTAACCACTGTGCCACCATGGAAGCCCTCAATTTACCTTTAAACTATGAAATTCATAAATATTCAGTCAATTGGGAAAAAATTAAAAGTCCAAGACTATTATAAACTTGAGTGTAATTTAAGTCTATTTAAGAGAAGTCCTAGTTCAAGCCCTTGTCTTAAGGCAGCAGTCCTCAAAGTGTGGTCCCCAGAACCGTGGAGGGGTGGGGCATGAGACCCTTTCAGGGAGATCTGTAAGGCCAAGGTACTATCATATTAACTCGAAGATGATAATTTGCCTTTTTTTACTGTGTTGACATTTTCGCTAATATCAATAGTACAAAAGCAATAGCGGGTAAAACTGCTAACATCTTAGCATGAATCAAGGCAGCGGCACCAAACCGTACTAGTAGTTACTGTCATCTCCACTGCTACAAATGTCAGTTTCTCCTAAGAATGCCTTTGATGCAGTAGAAATTATTCATTTCATTAGATTTTAACGCTTGACTTTGTCTTTTTAATATTCCGTATAGCAAAGTGAGGGACACACATAAAGCTTTTCTGCTACATATAGAGTTTGTCCTGAATTAAGACCCTTGTGTAATTGAGTTGTGAGCTAAACTAGTTGTTGTTTTTTTCATAAAACATATTTTTCCTTGAAAGAACAACTGACAGATAAGCTATGGTTATTCACAGTTGATGTTTGGCAGACATTTTTTTTCAAAACAAATTAAGTGAGCCTGTCACTTCAAGGTAAACAACTGGCAGTATTTATTTTCAATGAAAAATTTGAGCTTTCAAGGAAAAAAAATATATAGAAATTAGAAAACTTGTATCTGCTACCACGAGCTTGACAGCTTCCCAAAACATAAACTCTTTTCTAATAGGATTGTGGCCTTTTTAATTAATGTGGTTTTTTTGATACTGTACAATGAAATGTCTTGATATTTGGAAGTCTGCTTACGCAGTGCACCAGTATTTTCCAAATGACCAATAATGTGTGATGTTCTAAAATCATGCATTAGTTACAGCTACATTCAAAGCCCAAGACAGACCAATGAACTTTAATATAAGAGTATGAAACGTTAACTGATGTCGTTTCACATTCCGTATTGCAATTATAAAGTTTAAGAAACTACCACTTGTTGAGTTTTCGTATAGCACCAAAGAAAAATATCCAGAATTATTTGAAAACGTTATTAAACTGTTATTTCATTTTCCAACTACATATCTGTGTGAAACCAGATATTCCTCATTTGCTTCAAACGAAACAGCATATCACAACAGATTGAATACAGAAGCGATAGGCGAATCCAGCTGTCTTCTACTAAGCCGAACATTAAAGAGACTTGCAAAAAATATAAAACAATGCCACTTTTCTTACTAGATTATTTTCTTTGGAAAATATACGTTATTTTCAGAAAAACATGATGCTATTTATGCTAACATAGTAGATATGCTACAGTTATTTTAAAATAAATTAATAAATTAAAAAAATTTTCTGTTTTAATTCCTAATATGTTGAATACTGATAGAAATAATCCACATAAACAAAAACTGCTTGGGATCCCCAATGATTCTAAGATCCTCAGTGATTCTTAGTGGTTCTTGAGAACCACTGCCTTATAGAACAGGCCTAATCATGAAAATAGGTTGAAGGATCGTCAAAGCCTTATCATAGTATTCCGCCTAATGATTGGCCAACACCTCACATGCATTTATTTGTCCAACATATTTCTTATTTTACACAAATATACATAGACCCTTCTATACATATATTAACTCTATAGAGTGTTGTAGTGGACATTTCTACACTGGGGACTGGAACAACAGAACTGGTGGAAACCATCATACAAATACAAGTTTGGATAAAACAGTATCACGCCATGCCTGGGCATTCTACCGAATCAGTTTCAGGCATTCTTTTGTTTGTTGGCTCAGTTTTCAATCCCTTCCCTACTCCACCCTCTCCATGGCAGAGGCTGTTACACAATTCTTGAAGTAGGACTCTAAATTCCCTTCAAAATTAATGATTACCTCTAATTTGATGACTCTTACACACAGAACCAATGTTAAGTGGAAACTTTAAGCCTGACTTACCCCTCATTCTTCATGAGGGCATTTATTCACTTAATAAATACTTGTTGAGCACCTACTATATTTCTGGCACTATGCTAGCTGCTGGGAAGAAAAGGATAAGCAGGGCACTTGCTCTCAGGAATCTAGTCTAGTGGAGAATTAGGTAATTACCATGTGATGTAATAAGTGAGTAGTGAGGTGCTGTGCAAATCCATGAGAAATTGGAGTGGAGTGTCAGGGGAAGATTCTTGGGAAAAGTAACATCTAAAAAATAGAGACCCAGAGAATGTGTCAGTCATCTTGGGTTAAAGGATGGCGGAGTGGAGTCAATGAGGGTTTGAAGCAAGAGGGAACAGCATAGTCTATGACATATTCAGAAAGTGTTACCAAGAAACCCACTACTATAGGAAATTACCTTAATTTTAAAGGTATAGATAAGATCAACATATTTTTCTTGAGTTTTAGTTTGTGTGAGAACTAGAATGGGATATTTTAAAACCATTATAGTACATTTAAATACATTTAATTTAAATCAGAATTACCATTATCTTACAAAAGAAACACTGGATTAAAAAAAAGATTAAAAATTTTATTAGAAACCTCAAACGCAATTTTGCGTGGCTTTCCAAAGATTAACTTAGTGCATCAAAAAAGAATGTTTTTATTGTTACCTTGTTCAAGGCACTGAAAATGCTAAAGAGATAAAAAAAAAATCTAAAGCATAGTGTTTGCCCAGGAAAAGTCTGTAAGATGAGTTCAGACATATTTTCTTTCCTTCCTTTACACATTCAATAAATATTTATTGAGTGCCTATTGCCTGACTGATCCTGAGGATGTATTATTAAAAAGACAGATGTCACCCCTGCCCTCAGAGAGCATATAACACAATAGCGACAAGTCAGTTGCCTTTCAAATATTGGTCCCAACATCAGACACCAAGTGATAGTTCCAAGGGAGTAGTAAAAATTGCAGGGCGTAACTTTTTCACCATTGGGAAAAGTTTGAATTAAGGGAGAGGAGACTGAGAACATCAAAGCCACAGAAGTGTCATTGGAAGAGGTTCAGAGGAAGGAAATACCAAGATGCATTAAGAGGCAGAAAATAGACTAGTTTCGCTGGGATGGGTTTGATAATGGAATTAATGGAATTAATATAGAAAAAGAAATCGGATACGTAGGTTGGGTAGATTGGAGTGACCACGTTATAAGATGAGGTTTGGGCTTCATTCCTCTTGGCAAGGAGTATAACCTAAACAAATAAAATATTAAAGCAAGCATTGTTTGCCACACTTAAGAAGGACACTCCTGGTTTGTAAAAGAGGCATTCTTTTGATTATAATAAATTGGTTCCTCTTACATAAAATCCCCTATTGTTTCACTTCAAAGTACAGTCTTCCTTGGTATCCTTGGGAGATTGGTTCCAGGACCCGCCGTGAATATTGAAATCCTCCGATGCTCAAGTCCCATAGTCGGCCTTTCATATCCGTGATTCCTCATCCGTTGATTCAACCAACCTAGGTTCATGTGGCGCTGTAGTATTTATTTTTAAAAAATCCACAATCCAGTATAAGTGGACCTGCACAGTTCAAGCTCGTGTTGTTCAAGGGTCCACTGTATATATCTGCTCGTTCATTGCATTTCCTGTGAACAATTTTGCTAGTTGATATATTATACTTTATCAATTATTTGATAGAAAAACTAAAGTGTTTTTTAATGTCAATCCAGAAAAACATTTCCTGAGTGCATCCTATGTTCTAGAAGAAGGAATCCACTGGTGACATTGAGTCTCAGCCTGTGGTATTCCACCACTGTACTTTGATCCAGGTTGGTTGACCAAATCGACATGGATTGCCATTTTCAGTAGCCTGCACTGTGTGAATTATGTAGAAAGAGCAGACCATGCAAGACAAACTAGCAGCACTGTAGTGAGGGTACTGATGATATGTGCACACCCACAAAAAGAGACGCGAAAACACTAGGCCGGTCTGGGGCAGAAAAAGGGCTGAAAGGAATAGGGGTGGGGAGGTATTCTTAGATATAACAGTGAGTCCAGGATTATGTGATTAATATGTTCTTATAATTTGGGATAATTTAAAAATTGCTTTATTTTCTACCTCGCATGGCTTGTTTAGACACAGTTAAAAAGAAAATTCTTTCATGTAGGAAGATTGGCCCAAGCGCCTGATAGCTACATGCCAGTGATGTCATACTACCTTAAGGCCACTTAGACACAAAGCCCAGTTATTTTATTTTATTTTCTTTAGATTTATCAATTATATTTATATCAAAGAATCAGCTTTTATTTTCTTTGATTTTTCTCCAGAGCCCTCTATTTTCTTCTTCTTTTTTTTTAACATCTTTATTGGAGTATAATTGGTTTACAATGTTGTGTTAGTTTCTGCTTTATAACAAAGTGAATCAGCTATATGTATACATATATCCCCATATCCCCTTCCTCTTGCGTCTCCCTCCCACCCCTCTAGGTGGTCACAAAGCCCAGTTATTTTTTTAATGTTTTGAAGCTGAATGGCATCGATAGAGTGGAAGGAACACAGGCTTCTGAATCAGAGGTCTTGCGTACAGTTTCCTACGTTGCCCCTTAACGACTTGGAGACTGTGTGACTTGGAAAGTTGTTTAATCTCTCTCAAGCTCTGTTTTATCATCTGTAAAATGGGAATAATAAAATTTCCCTGAGAGGAATTTTATTGTCAGAATTAAACAGTTTTGAATATGTAAAGTGCCGAATATATAAATAGACACTAAATAACTGCCCATTCTTATTCCCTGGCTTCAACTTGCCTGAAAACGCATAAAACATTTGCCCCTGCCTAATCAGAAGGCCATTTGTAAGTGAAAAAAAAATGAAATGAATGGAATCATCGAGAACCTGGGCATTAGGATGACCAAAATTAGCAATTTCAGGTTTATAAAATGTGCTATATCGAATACTCCTCCCTTTACAAATTTTTATCTAGTTTATTCCTTAAAACAAAGACTGAAAAACATGATTTTCCACATTTCACTGATGAGGAAACTGAGGTTTAGGGACACAAGTGACCTGAACCTCATTCTGTCTGACCCCAAATCCTCTGTTCTTAACCAGCTCCCCAGGCTGTCCAGGTATATTCCCTGGAACCTCTCTATCAACTGTTTTCACATATTCATTTCTCTTTTTGGTTCTTTCATGTTAATAGACAATAATGAAAAAAAGATTTTACCACAGAATTTGAGTTGGTGGCTCCTTGGCACTCTATAAGAGCAAATTTAATCCCACATACTGTTTCCACAAAGTGTATGAATTCATCAGGTCTAGCCACAAACTTCTCAGGTCACAAGTCTGGAAGATTAAACCAGAGGGAAGTGGAATAGTCCAACCTGATTTAGCTGCCTGAGTCTTTTACTTGAAAACCATTTAAACTCCATCCAGTTGACACAGTATGGGTACTTCCCTAATGGTACTTGACAAACTGGCTTGTCCATGAAAAACAGTGAGGCTAGGAGGGCTAACATAATTTTTAAAAATCTTCACATAAAAAGCAGACATGAGTATATATACCTTTGATTCAACCAGTTTCCATTACAAGGAACTTGTTAACCCTACACGTCAATTACTGGAAAAGAAAAGGAAAAGGCATCCCAGCATTAACCTTTTGTCCATCTAATCCCTGTTGTTGGTGGTTTCTACACACCTCTACTGTTACTGCTCACTAGTCCCCACAAGAGCCAGCATCAGTAGGTATTGTTATGATGCCCATTTTAGAGATGAGGCTACTGAGGCTGTCAGAACTTGTCCTGTTTCTTGCCAAGAAGAAATTTGAACCCAGGCAGTGCTTTTGGCTATGACACCCTCTTGGCCCCCTTTTGGAATCGATTCAAGGTAGTCCCTTACAAATGTGGGGAATGAACTAAAGAATTCAAGAACAAGCCAAGTCCAGTCACATCAACATCCATTTTAACTATTTCTTGGTAGTGTGGCATCTTAAAAAGTTCCCTTTGAGAAAATAAAACTTTTCTTGGATAGAATAACATAATGTTAAAAAATCTGTTAAGTTTCTCAGTGTGCAGTAACAGACTCAAACCTTAAATTCCTTATTGGATTAGACCAGTTAACACTGGATTTTGTCACATTTCTACTTTTAAATGCCACATCTAGGAAACAAATGTATTTTTTTAAAAACATCTTTATTGGAGTATAATTGCTTTACAATGGTGTGTTACTTTCTGCTTTATAACAAAGTGAATCAGCTATACATATACATATATCTCCATATCGCCTCCCTCTTGCGTCTCCCTCCCTCCCACCCTCCCTATCGCACCCCTCTAGGTGGTCACAAAGCACTGAGCTGATCTCCCTGTGCCTTATGGCTGCTTCCCACTAGCTATCTATTTTACGTTTGGTAGTGTATATATGTCCATGCCACTCTCTCACTTCGTCCCAGCTTACCCTTACCCCTCCCTGTGTCCTCAAGTCCATTCTCTACGTCTGTGTCTTTATTCCTGTCCTGCCCCTAGGTTCTTCAGAACCTTTTTTTTTTTTTTTTTTTAGATTCCATATATATGTGTTAGCATACGGCATTTGTTTTTCTCTTTCTGACTTACTTCACTCTGTAGTACAGACTCTAGGTCCATCTACCTCACTACAAATAACTCAATTTCATTTCTTTTTATGGCTGAGTAATATTCCATTGTATATATGTGCCACATCTTCTTTATCCATTCACCTGTCGATGGACACTTAGGTTGCTTCCATGTCCTGGCTATTGTAAATAGTGCTGCAGTGAACACTGTGGTACATGACTTTTTTTGAATTATGGTTTTCTCAGGGTATATGCCCAGTAGTGGGATTGCTGGGTCATATGGTAGTTCTATTTTTAGTTTTCTTTTTAATATAAATTTATTTATTTATTTTTGGCTGTGTTGTGTGTTCGTTTCTGTGCGAGGGCTTTCTCTAGTTGCGGCGAGTGGGGGCCACTCTTCATCGCGGTGCACGGGCCTCTCACTATCGCAGCCTCTCTTGTTGCGGAGCACGGGCTCCAGACGTGCAGACTCATTAGTTGTGGCTCACAGGCCCAGTTGCTCCACGGCATGTGGGATCATCCCAGACCAGGCCTCGAACCTGTGTCCCCTGCATTGGCAGGCAGATTCTCAACCACTGCGCCACCAGGGAAGCCCCTATTTTTAGTTTTTTAAGGAACCTCCATACTGTTCTCCATAGTGGCTATATCAATTTACATTCCCACCAACAGTGCAAGAGGGTTCCCTTTTCTCCATACCCTCTCCAGCATTTATGAAACAAATGTATTAATATTTAATCTATTGTGCCAAATCAGATTCTATTATAAAACTACATCAAATATGAATCACTACCCTGTAAAATTCAAAATCTGTATGTGCAAGGTAATAAGAAACATAGGTGGTTCTTGTTCCCTGAGAATAACTTCTCAACAATCTTATGCTCTGTTGAAGGAAAATATTGCATTATTTTGAGTCATTTAAAAGGAATAAAGCCATTTTTCTAGATAATAAATTGTAAATGAACCACTGAAAGTATTTTGGGAAAACAGCTTTCATTCTGATAGAGTCTGATGTGAATCTGAAAACTCTTGGTGTTACAAAGGAAAATTTTGATTTTTGTTAATGTAAACTTAGATTATCTAGTCTAAACCTGCTTCATTTCTTCAGATCGATCCTTATATGATATATTCTCTCCATAAATATTACCTGTTTAGAACCTTGAATTTTTCTCTTTTGTCTTCCTAGCATTCTATCAGTAACTGTCTATATTTCTAAGTCTATAAATTTCTATGAATGTGCTAATCATACTGGTATCATATCACTTCCAATCCCCAAACCTTAGACTACTCAGTCAAAATCTGAGGGAATTCCTATGGTGAAGAAACAAAACTTAGGGACTGGACATTTTTCTGCAATTAAAAGAGAATAACATCATGAAAATTCAAATAGGTTGGAAACTCAGTGGTCATTTGAAACACTAAACTCCAAAGAACTCATTTGTACATCTGTCAAAACATAGAAAAATCATTCTGAGTTTGAAAGAACTTTTCAAAGACCTTATCTGTGTGGGAAATTGCACACCAACCTATGAGGAATATGTAATTTGTGTTAAACACAAAGTCTCATTCAAGAACTAAAGATAATCTTATATCCGATCAATTCTAGACCAGAAATCTTGTAATTTATTTCTAGTGAGAATGTTCTTAAGGGAATAGGTGATACAAATCAAGCAGGATCCAAGTGCAGAAAGAACTTCAGAAGTGCAAAAATGTTTGATTCTCTTCATCTTTACATGAGCAAATACATTTACAAATCCCCTACTTGCTCTTCCTCTGGATTTCAAGGCAAGTCTAGCAAAACACATGTAGGGGGAGAAACACAATAAAATGAAGAATAAAGGTGATGGGAAGTAGGGATAAAAAGGAGAGAGAAAAGTGAAGAGAAGACAAAATAGTAGTTAAGAACTTATAATAGAGAGTGATGAGAAAATAAAGACACGTAATAAAGTGATTAGGGTTAAGGTTAGTCAGTAGTGGGCATGGGGGCCGGAAAATGCAGAGTGCATCAGAGGAGTCAAGAAGCCCAAGAAAAAAGGAAAAGTATGTGACTTAGCACCAAATCTAGAGGTAACATCACAGAGTCAATACTTACGTAATGAGAAAACAAAAAACGTGCACCTACATTTACTGGGAGGCAGAGTAGCATATTTCAAGAATTTGCATCTCGCTATCAGTTAGAGAAGCTTCAAAGAGCTGCTTCATTTTCATGGGCAATTTGAGTGAAAAGAAGGAAGATAGAAAACTGAAGTGGGGAGGGCTTTGAAGTTAGAGGGGTCCTACTGGTAAAAGGAGAGAAACTAAACTGGATTGTGTATTTTCACTGAGTGGGATTTGAGCCAATATGCCTTACAGTAGAATTTCCCAAAAGTTTTCCATACTTAAACACAGACTTTACTATTACTTACTTGATCTGTTTAAACTGTAGACTTTCTTTTTTTTTTTTTTTACTAAATAGCTTATTTAAAAAGGAAATTAACAACCTAAACAGTAATATCTGTTTCACATGCTAGTTATGTTTTTTTTCTCATACACATTAAAATAAATAAAATATTTGCTATGGAACCACTTAAAATAATAACTCATGCTGTTGCTGCTTTGCATGCATGGAAAGTGAGATAGTCCTAGGCTATGAGGAAGGCAGGAAGGACTCTTGTCTGATCCACAGCAGTGGGAAGCTCTTGAAAGACCCTAAAGAGGTAGGAAATACAGGAGAGCCATGGGCAGTGAGCCCCCGAGGCCTGCAAGAAAGGGGGAGAGATGAGGAAATAGCCCCTTGAGATCTGGCATGGAGGTCACACAATGTTACTTCTGCCTCATTCTGTTGATGAAAGAAACTCACAGAGCCAGCCCAGATTCAAGAGGTGAGGAAGTCGACTCCAATTCTTTTTTTTTTTTTTTTTTAATATTTATTTATTTGGCTGAGCTGGATCTTAGTTGTGGCACATGGGATCTTCGTTGCCATGTGCAGGATCGTCGTTGCAGCATGTGGAGTCTCTTAGTTGCGGCATGTGGGCTCCCAGTTGAGGCATGCATGAGGGATCTAGCTCCCCAACCAGGGATCGAACCCGGGCCCCCTGCATTGGGAGCATGTCGTCTTAACCACTGGACCACCAGGGAGGTCTCTAGACTCCACTTCTTGATGGAAGAATCTGTAAAGAATTTGTGGCCATTTTTGTTTTTGTTTTTTTGTTTTTGTGGTATGCGGGCCTCTCACTGTTGTGGCCTTTCCCGTTGCGGAGCACAGGCTCCGGACGCGCAGGCTCAGCGGCCATGGCTCACGGGCCCAGCCGCTCCGCGGCATGTGGGATCTTCCCGGACCGGGGCACGAACCCGTGTCCCCTGCGTCGGCAGGCGGACTCTCAACCACTGCGCCACCAGGGAAGCCCTGTGGCCATTTTTAATCTACCTCAACTCACAGGCTCAAAAACTCAAGAGAGGGTCATCAACGTAATTCAAAAGAGGTGATATTAATTTGAAATGTCATTTTTGTGTTCTTTTGAAGCTATAATATGTTTGGGGCTAAGTTTAACAGAATTAGGTCAGTAGAAGAAGGGTATAGCAACAGTTTTATTCTAACTCTCACTTTTATTTTGGGATCAGTTCTTATAGATTGTACACACACTCACAGAAGCACACACACACACACCTCCAGGTCTATTATAGGTTTCTTGTACTATCTTTGTTCAAGAGAACTAGAAAATCAGTTTTATAATACGAATGGGAAGAACCAAATTAAAGGCCAACTTAATTGATTTTAACCTAAAGTAAACACAAAATGTCTTGTTTTTAAATGGCATCTCTCAGTGGGTGAAACACCTAATTCAGGCATCTCAAGAGACAGATATTCACTTAAGGTAGAGGAATAGTTCTGCTTCAGAGTGGAGATGGAGAGATGATTTATATTCCACTAAATTAATTCTTAACTGAGAGTAATATTATGGTGTTTTATCAAAATCTTCTAATATATTTGTTATCTCAAAAGCATAGAAGAGAATAACTTATAAATTCTACTGACCAATGTTTGAGAAGCTGTGGACAGTTCACAGGTCTTCCTAAAACAATGATGGACTTTTCATTTTTCACCTCTCGGGTTTGGGAATGATTCTCTTTTCAAAGGTTCCCCTTTGAATACATAACATTTTTGTGCCTGGTATTAAGCTCTTTTCACTCCGTTTTGTACCTCCCTCCTTCTCCCTCCCCGCTTTGTTGTGTTGAGGAGCTGGCAAAACAGGTTTCTGCTTTGCCAGCTGCTCTGGAATGGGCTCTGCCTATGGATGATGGGGTGAGAGTGCAGGGTTGGAGGACGGAGAAGGGGCACTGCCTTCCTCAGTGCTTCCTGTTTCATTCCCACTGCTGCTTTTGCTTCCTGTGCCCTCAGACTTCACCCAGTGGGGCTCCTCCACTTGGCCATGGTGGTGTTTTGCAGTAGTAGCGATGGATGCCCGTTTGCGGTTTTCCCGGCCTGTAGAGTCAGCCTCATCACATCCCGTCAGAAGCACCAGCATCCTGTCCTTAGAGGTCCGGGTCACAGGTCGTAGGTCAGACACAGCAGCATGAGTTTAACTGTGTCTCATCCTCAGAGATCTGAGTTTCAGCTCCACCAAACTCCTTCATGCTTCTAATTCCAGGCTTGTAGGTTTGAACAGTTCCACCTCTTCTCTTTGTGCTCAGGGGAACCCTCTGCTTTCTCACTGGCTACCTCTGGGAGACCTCCAAGTTCCCTTTGTGCCCTTTTCAGTTCTCCAACACCTGGTTATATTACATTCTCTCTATTTAAAGAACAGACAGGGTTTCTGTCTTTTGATTGGACCCTGACTGAATAAGTGACTAAAGACTAACACAGATGATCACTTAAAACATTAATCTTGATCATTTTAAGTGTGATCTTCAAAATTCAGGCTGTACCTACCAGAAAACTTCAAAGAATACAATCTTTAAGTTTCAGGGTTTACAACGCTCATTTGAAGTAGTTTAATATTAGAGACGCTCTCTAATATTTAAAGCCACATACTTAAGCTACTGAAGACTTTTCACCTAAAGATTTGGAAGAGCTTGGTATAATGACACTTAATTCATCTGAGTTATATAATCTTGTGAATGGGATAGGATGTAAATATCACCCAAAAGCCAAAGATTAAGATGGTTTCAAGTAGTATACAAACAACTATTTCAAGCGAATATGGGGGAAATCCAAATAAATCATTTCATATATATCAAAGTTGAGCAAGGGCAAATGGAAGAAAAAAAATAAAACAACTGATTTTCAGTGGAATGTGTGAGAATAGGGACCATTTAGTTATTGTGGTTCTGAGCAGAGATGTAGCATCTTTGGGCTTCACTGGGCCCTCTGCTCCCTGGAGGGATTGTGTGCTGAGAATGATGGCTTTTTCAGACTTAGGACAGAATCTTTCTCAGTGACTGAGTACCTCTTAATAGTAAATGCAGTTAACAGTGCAAGGTGGCCAACTATAAGTGTCAGCCCTGGGTGTTGCTGGCTTTAAAAGTGTGAAGTGGAACCTTAGGCTGGAGGAAGGTGTAGGGGGCTGTTGGAGATTTTTATTAAAAGTTACATAATACATTGCATATAAATATATTAGAAAGATAAACAAAAAATACAACATCTGTTGCCCCTGGTGAGGGGAGCTGCATGGCTGGGGGACAGGAGTGGGAGAAAGACTTGCCTTTCACTGTCTACCCATTTATATATTTTAAATTGTGTACAAAGTTTATATAATACCTACTGAAACATTTTAAAAAGCCAACTAAATGTTTAATTCATATTGGTATTTCCCTTCACAGTTACCAAATGGCTCTCACTTCCGTAATTCTCTCTGCTCCACACTAAAAGCCTGTGAGGCAAATATGGCAGGGTTCTTCTTGTCTTATGCATGAACACCTGAGGGTATAAATGTCTGACTTCCTCAGTATCATACAAACAAAGTTTAGGTTAAAAAAAAAGGCTTAGGTTAAAAACAAGGTTTTCTTGCTCTTGAGTAGTTCTTTCCATTATATTACACTGCCTTATGTGTGCTCAGGACTGCAGAACACATTGTGTAGAAAGAAGATCGGTCTTTACAAGACAGAGTTTACAGACCAACCTCTGGCCTATGTATCTACACATGTAAGGTTTCTACACCTGGTGGAAAGACTGTTACTGCAGCCCCAGTAACCTGCAGACCAAAGCTCCATGCTATGTGAATTAATTCATGTATTCAATAGTGACAGACTTCCTTGACTAGCCCAGGGCTGAGGACCTTATATGCATCGTTTGCAATCTTAACCAAAGGCTTACAAATAGGTTTTCTCCCCATTTTGCAGATGGGGAAATTGAGATGCAGAAAGGTTACCGAACCAACGTATTAGGTTAAAAAAATTGTAAGGCAAGGATTTGTATTCAATTCATCTTTCCCATAGCCTGTTCTTTTTTTAAAAAGTCATTGGGCTGTTGCTCCAATGGATACATAGGTAAGTAAGAAAGCTAGTGTCTCAAAAATAGAAGTGTGCATTGTGGGGTGTGGAGAGGAGTGTATGGATGGTGGGGCAGAGGGAGACAAGTACTGTGAAAACTCTAAAACTGATAAATCCAAGTATTATAAAAGAAGTCTGAGCAAATGCCATAAGGGTTTCAAGGAGGAAGCAATCTTAGTCTCTTGCAGGTGAGTTAGACATGGCTTTATTCAAGAGAGAGTGAGGGTGAAATAGGCATTGAAGAATTACTAGCAACTGAAATATGGAGTAGACTTGGAGTTAGGAATGGGAAGAAAGCAAAACAGGGCAGATGGAATGTGCAAATGTTTTAACGACTGGCCAGTGTCTGCAACATAAACTATGTTAATAAAAATATTTGTTGCCTCCCCTAGGACAGGTATCTAAGATGCAGGAGCATTAACTGAGATGCTGGTGACCAAAGCCCCTCTGGGGAAAATAGTACCAAAAATAAATACATAAACAGTTTTAAAATTGTTGAATGAATGCATGTAAAATGACAAGGGAAGAAAGCATGAGAACTCCTTCCCCCCAGTCTTCTATCATTTTGGCTGAGCTCTGAGTTACACTATTATCTTATTGTAGTAATTATTCAGTGCTTGATTACGGTAAAAAAAAAAATCAACCCTATTAAAACACATAGGGATGCTAAAGTAATGCTTTGCTGTGTCAACTGGCTCTCTCCAAGTCCAAGGAGAATGGCAGAACCCAGAACTCCTGCTGCCAAATATCCAATTCCCTCAGTTTAGAGTAGTTTCCCAACTCTCCTCCCTAGGTATTTTGTACCTTCGAAAGGGCTTCAGGGGCTCCACAAACAACGAAGACTTAAATTGCCTGAAAAACTCATTCATTGATTTTATCTGTTTTTTATATTGTGATTCCAGATAAGATTTCATTAAAAAAAAATTTTTTTTTACAACCTTAGCCAGGAAACATACGTCATTGAAATACCTCCTCAAAGTTGCAAGGCTTGGAAATTCTGAGCCAGGCTGAGGGTGTTTACACAAGCTGCAAATGAAAGGACATGAGGGTGGTCAGGGACCACACGTTGTAATGGAAAGAGGACTGGGTGGGAAGGTGTGCCAAATGGGTTCTACTCTGATCCCACTAACAAGATGGGAGATTTGCCTCTATATGCTGGGTGACCTGAACAATGAAACCCGACCTCTCCGGACTCCTTTTTCCTCATCTGTACGAGGAGGGAATTGAAAAAGATGACGCTTGCTTGTCCAGCTATTGACAATTAGGTACTGAACACTCTCTAGGATTTAAGCACACTGCTATTTATTTATTTCTTCTATGCAGTTAGCCATTTTGGACAGTTAAAAATGTTATTGGGTTGGCCAAAAGTTTCATTCGTTTTTTTCCCATAAGATGGCTCTGGTAGCACTTAGTTGTCTTTAACTTTATTGGAAACAATTTTGTTAGATTGTATTGTGACAGCTGTCATATCAGTGTGCATTAAAAAAACAAACAAACATCAAAATTGGTGAATTTTTGTGTAGCCATTTTAATATTGAGGGATGGAAGAAAAAAGCAACATTTTTGGCATATTATGCTTTACTCTTTCAAGAAAGGTAAAAATGCAACTGAAACACAAAAAAAGATTTGTGCAGTGTATGGAGAAGGTGTTGTGACTGATTAAACGTGTCAAAAGTGGTTTGCGATGTTTTGTGCTGGAGATTTCTCGCTGGACGATGCTCCACAGTCGGGCAGAACAGTTGAAGTTGATAGCGATCAAATCGAGACATTAATTGAGAACAATCAATGTTATACCACGCGGGAGATAGCTGACATACTCAAGATATCCAAATCAAGCACTGAAAATCATTTGCACCAGCTTGGTTATGTGAATCACTTTGGTGTTTGGGTTCCACATAAGTTAAGCGAAAAAAACCTTAACTGTATTTCCGCATGCAATTCTCTACTTAAACGTAATGAAAATGTTCCATTTTTAAAAGAAACTGTGACGGGCGATGAAAAGTGGGTGCTGTACAATAATGTGGAATGGAAGAGATCGTGGGGCAAGTGAAATGAACCACCACCAATCACACCAAAGACTGGTCTTCATCCAAAGAAGGTGATGTTGTGTATATGGTGGGATTGGAAGGGAGTCCTTTATTATGAGCTCCTTTTGGAAAACAAAACAATTAATTCCAACAAGTACTGCTCCCAGTTAGACCAACTGAAAGCAGCACTCCACGAAAAGCGTCCAGAGGTAGTCAACAGAAAACGCATAACCTTCCATCAGGATAAATGCAAGACCACACGTTTCTTTGATGACCAGGCAAAAACTGTTACAGCTTGGCTGGGAAGTTCTGATTCCTCCGCCATATTCACCTTCAGACATCGCACCTTCAGATTTCCATTTATTTAGGTCTTTACAAAATTCTCTTAATGGAAAAAATCTCAATTTCCTGGAAGACTGTAAAAGGCCTATGGAACAGTTCTGTGCTCAAAAAGACAAAAAGTTTTGGGAAGATGGAATTATGAAGTTGCCCGAAAAATGGCAGAAGGTAGTGGAACGAAAGGGTGAATACGTTGTTCAATAAAGTTCTTGGTGAAAATGAAAAATGTGTCTTTTATTTTTACTTAAAAACTGAAGGCACTTTTTGGCTAACTCAATACATTTGGTGTAGGTCTATAAACTGAACTGAAGAATTTATTTCAATTTGTGAATGACTAGAATTGTCCAGCCCAAAGAAAAGTGATTTCTCCAATAGTTCAGTATAATCTATGATAAATTACTTCTTCAATATAAATATTATAATGTGTAAACACATACACAGGCTGGGTTTAAAGTCATGAATGTACAGACTTTCCCCTAGCCAGTTCACTTATTTGGATCCTCTTAAAGGTCAGTGCTGATTACCACAGGATGACCCAAGTGTTAGGATATGGCAATCTGTGTAGACTTGTCCATCTATGTACATACAGAAATATAATTTGATAGAATTGCCCTACTATTTCATGATATGGCTTATGTATATGACGATGTATTGACTTGCTTAGATGAAACAATTGTTATCTTACAGTCACATGGCGAAAAGCAAAAGAAAACTATCTAACCAAGCCCAGAAGCCCTTTTCTCCCCACTGTGGTAAGTTTGATTACTTTTTAAAATCCATCACATACTATATACATTTTTGAGCATCTATGATCTCTTTAATACATATCAGTCACTGCTATGTACCAGGCATTGTATTAGGCATGTATTAGCCATTAGGTTATGGCTGTGTACATAATAGACAGTCGCAATTCATAAGCATATAGGCAGGTAAACAGGCAATAACAATTAAGTTTGATCTACAAAGTGTAAGATGCCACTGCAGGTACATAGGACAAATACCTTACCCAGAGGCAGTAAGTTAGTAGAGATTTTCTGGAGGAAGAGACGTAAGCTGAGAGACTTGGTAGATGAGATGGAGTTAGCCTTGCAAAGGCATTGAGAGGTGGGAATAAGGGTGATCTAGACATAGGGAACAGCGCGTGTACAGCACCCAAGGTGAGAGAGCACAGTATGTTGAGAGAACTTAGAGAGCTGGAATGTTGAGTTTCAAGGGGTGTGACCATAGATGAGGCCAGAGAAGTGAGTAGCAATCAGGTTATGCACTATTGTAAACTATCTTATTGTAAACTCTCTTGGACTTTCTCCTACAAATCATTAGCATGATTGATGTGTTTGACCAGGGGGATGACTTGTATTTGTCAAGTTTACTCAACCCTCAGTGTGGAAAATCCATTGCCAGAAACCAAGACTGAAAGCAGAGTGATGAGTTAGAAAGCACAGCAGAAATCCAGATTAAAAATTATGGTGTCTTAACCAGGGTAATGTGAAAGAGATGGGAGAAAAGAGACCATATTCCAAAGCTTTGAAGTTAGAATCAGCAGGGTTCAGTATTTTTTTTTTTGAATATATAGAATAAAAGAGAAGGACAATTCAGGAAAGAGAAGGACAATTCAGGAAAGGTACTCTGGTTTCTGACTTGGGAAACTTGATTTATGGTACTACCTTTCAATGTGATGAGGAACAAAAAAAGCCAACAGATTTGGGTGAAGGGAGAAAATGTGATGAGTTTGTCTTGGGACATGTTGTACTTTGGGTGCATATGGACCATCCAAACAGAAAAGTCTAGAAGGCTTTATGTATGTATAAAGTTAGAAGAGATATCTAGGCTGGAAATAAAACAAAGCTACAAAAGTCACCAGTCTAATGGCATCTGAAACTGTGGATTAGATGACCATTCAGGGAAAGTGTGTAGACGTAGAACAGAGGAAAGCCAAGGGACAGAACAATGACCAAAGCCCACATTATAAGAGATGGTTGAGACTCAGGAGGAAATCCAGGAACATAAAATATCACAGAAATTCAAGGGAAGAGGGCACTTGAAAGAGGAAAGAATGGTCCATAGTGTTAGGTGACGTAGAGAGCACCCCCCCACACACAAAAGAAAAACAGTTTTAAGAAGTACCCATTGGATTTAGCAACCAGAAGGTCATTGGTGTCCCTTATGGTAACAGCTTCATTTGAGTGATGGGGATGGAAACCAGATCACACAAGGTTCAGAAGTGAGTGGGAGCTGTGGACATGGTGACAGTGAGTGTAGAAAATGCTTTCAAGAAGTTTGACTGTTAAGGCAGAAGAGAGATAGTGTGCTAGTTGGAAGGGTGTATCAGGTTGAAAAGAAGGTTTTAAGAGAGACTTAAGCATGCTTATATGCTTATAGGAAGAATCCAATAAAGAAGGAAAAGAGAATAGCCAGTGGCAGGAGATCCTTAAGGAGGTGGGAAGGAGGGTATGAGATACAGTGCACTGGTGGAAGCATTACCCTTTACCAGGAAGAGGCAATCCCTCCAAGTATCAGGAGGATGGAGTGATGATGGTCCAGATGGTCCCAGGTTGGGTAATGAGAGTGTGATAAGAGCTTTCAAGATGCCAAGATGAATATGCCAGGATCCCAGTCCTCTCTCAGTTTGGAAGAGGGAGATAAAACATATGCTAATAATTCTGTTATTAAGTAGAAAGTGATAGATGACATGAGAGAGTTAGAAATAGAAGGCAAAGAATGGTAGCTTACTGAATGGAAAGGTTGTTTCTGATTTGGGATGGAGTAGAATATCATAAAGGAGGTAAAGTCTGAGATAGTTCTTAAAGTATGTGAGGGACTCAGAAGTGTAGGCCATTACATTGCAAGAGAATAAGCAAAGGGAATTGAAGGTGATATTTAGGGAATGTTGACTAGGTAAGATTTGAATGAAATGTCAAATAGGTGGAATAATAGGTGATGAACCTCAAAAGTTGGAGCTTCATTGAGGAAAGGCACCATGTCAGACCAAGGAGTTTGGAGTTGGACTTATTTTCAGTAGGCAGTGGGAAGTTACAGAATTTTTTATGTTTAAAAAGTAGAACATTTGAGAATCAAATTAGAAAGGCGTGACAGCATATTAAAAATAAAGATGTAGAAAACACTGAATGCTAAAAAGGGTATATTAGGAATTTGATAACTATTGATTAATGAATCAAGGGATGGATGAACAAAGACCATTTTGTATTTGTACAAATAATACAACATTAAATTAAAACCTAATGTATGATATCCCTGGGGTATAAGGATAGTTCAACATACACAAATCGATACATCACATTAATAAAATGAAAGATAAGAATCACACGATCATTTCAATATATGCAGAAAAAGCATTTGGCAAAATAAAACATCCATTCTTGACAAAAACTCTAAACAAATTAGGCATATCTCACCATAATAAAGGCCGTATATCACAAGCCCAAAGATAACATCATATTAATGTTGAAAGGTTGAAAGATTTTCCTCTAAGATCAGGAACAAGAAAAGGGTGCCCACTCTCACCCCTCCTATTCAGTGTAGTACTGGAGGTCCTAGCTAGAGCAATCAGGCCAGAAAAAGAAATAAAATGTATCAGAATTAGAAAGGAAGAAGTTAAGTTGTCTGTATTTGCAGATGACATGATTTTATATATAGAAAATCCTAAAGACTCAATCAAAACACTGTTAGATCTAATCAACTAATTTAGTAAAGTTGGAGCATACAAAATTAACATAAAAATTCAGTGGTATTTCTACACACTAACAATGTACTTTCAGAAAAAAATCCCATTTATAATAGCATCAAAAACTACCAAATATTTAGGAATAAATTTTCCAAGAAAGCTGAAAGATATATTCTGAAAACTGTAAGAAATTGATGAAAGAAATTAAAAGAAGACACGAAGTGGAAAGATATCTTGTTCACAGATTGGAAGAATTGGTATTGTTAAAATGTCAATACTACCAAAAGCCAGCTATACATTCAGTGTGATCCCTAACCAGATTCCAGTGGCAATTTTTACAGAAGCAGAAAAAAACCTAAAATTTATATGACATCACAAAAGACCCTAAATAAACAAAGAAATTGTGAGAAAGAAGAACGAAGCAGGAGGCATCATACTTTCTGATTTCAAGCTATTCTATAAAGCTATAGTCATCAAATAAGTATAGTACTGGCATAAAAACAGACAGATAGATTAATGGAACAAAATCAAGGGCCCAGAAATAAATCCAAGCATATATGGCTGATATTTGACAAGGGAGCCAAGAATACTCAGTGGAGAAAAGACAGGTCTGTTTAATAGATGGTGCTGGGATAATTGGATATTCACATGTAAAAGAATGAAACTGGATCCATACCTTACCCTCACAAAAATTAACCCAAAATGGATTAGGACTTAAATGTAAGACCTGAAACCATAAAACTCTTACAATAAGACCTTTGACATGGGTCTTGGAAATGATTTTTCTGGATATGACACCTAAAGCACAAGCAGCAAAATAAAAAAAAATAAACAAGTGGGACTACATCAAACTAAAAAGCTTCTTCACAGCAAAAGAAACCATCAACAAAGTGAAAAAACAACATACAGAACAGGAAAAAATATTTGCAAACCATATGTCTGTTAAGGGGTTACTATTCAACATACATAGAGAACTCCTATAACTCAATGGCAAAAAAACCAAATAGTGCAATTAAGAAATGGGCCAAGGACCTGAATAGACATTTCTTCAAAGAAGATATATGAAACACCAACAGAATCCAAAAAGATGCTCAGTATCACTAGTCATTAGAGAAATGCAGATGAAAACCACAGTGAGATATTACCTCTTGCCTATTAGAATGGCCATCATCAAAAGACAAGAGATAACAAATGCTGGTGTGGATGTGGAGAAAAGGGAATGCTTGGGCATTCTAGCTGGGAATGCAAATAGGTACAGCCACTATAGAAAACAATATGGAGGATCCTTGAAAAATTAAAACTGGAACTACCATATGATCCAAAAATTCCACTTCTGGGAATACATCCAGAGGGAACAAAAACACTAACTTGAAAGGATATTTGCACCCTGATGCTCATAGCCACATTATTTACAATAGCCATGACATGGAAGCAACCTAAGTGTTCATTGATGGGTGAATGGATAAAGTAGTTGTGATATATATAGAATATTCCATTATGTATATAATATATATGTATATATTGAATATATTATAAAATATGGAATATTATTCACCCATAAAAAACAAGGAAATTCTATCATTTGTAACAACATAGATGGACTTTGTAGGCATTATGCTAAGTGATCATACAAATACTGTATGATCTCACTTATCTGTGGAATATATTCTTTAAAAAACTCATAGAAAAAGAGATCAGACTTGTGGTTACCAGAGGAGGAGGGTGGGGAGAGAGGGAATTGGAGGAAGGGAATCAAAAGGTATAAGCCTCCAGTTATAAGATAATTAAATAGGGATGTAATTATCCCTACTAGGGATGTAATGTACAACACGATAACTATAGCTAACACTAAAGTATGATATATAGGAAAGTTGTTAAGAGAATAAATCCTACGAGTTTTCATCACGAGGAGAAATTTTTTTCCTTTCTTCTTTTCTGTTTATTGTATCCATATGAGAAAATGGATGTTAACTGAACCTATAGTGGTCATCATTTCACTATATATGTAAATCAAACCATAATGCTGTATGCCTTAAAGTTATACAGTGATCTATGTAAATTATTTCTCAATAAATTGGAAAAACCCCCAATATTTGAAATTTTATTTTGACAAATGATTTAAAGAAAGACTATAAAATTGCTATTGGTTTCTAAGAACTTTAATTTATTTGCTAAATTTTACCGTTAAGTAAATTATGTAAGGAAGAACACTTACATTCAAAGCTTTAAAAAATATTTTTTAGTTGTGAGAGCTTTGAAGAAAACTTTAAGAAAGTATTATAACTATTTCAACTTAATTACAAGAAGTCCCTGGGACTTCCCTGGTGGCGCAGTGGTTAAGAATCCACCTGCCAATGAAGGGGACACGGGTTTAAGCCCTGGTCTGGGAAGATCCCACATGCTGCAGAGCAACTAAGCCCGTGCCCACAACTACTGAAGCCCGTGTACCTAGAGCCCGTGCTCCGCAACAAGAGAAGCAACTGCAATGAGAAGCCCACGCACCACAATGAAGAGTAGCCCGCACTTGCCACAACTAGAGAAAGCCCATGCGCAGCAACGAAGACCCAACGCAGCCTAAATAAATAAATAAATAAATAAAAAAGAAGTCCCCTTAGGATCAACTGTATGGTGATGGGTGGTAGCTCGACTTGTGGTGGTGATCCCTTTGTAGCATATACAGATGTTGAATTATGATGCTGTACACCTGAAACTTACATAATAATGATAAAAATATTCCCCTCAGACTTTATAGAGAAAAAAAGGAGTCAGAGAATTTTCAATGACATCTTGGTGACTCAGACTTGCTGTATGAAATATGTACTCTTTGATGTCTCCAGTCACTACCACAAAGAGTTTGTCAAGGAGCTGATAGATTTCTCTTTATCATTTGTTGAAAGTATACACTTGTGGGATAACATGTAGAGGAAGCTTATCATTAGGTTGAAGTTTTGAAGCCTCAAACTAAAATGCTTTTATATTGCATCATAACTTTGTTTCCTTAAAATTGTACTTCCTAAAGGTAATAAGTTAATAACTCCAAAGCCATATTTAATTATAAAACATAGTATGCCATAAGACATTAAGTAAATACTTTAAAAATATTGGTGATAAACTTTATAGTAAGAAAATGTAAAAACCGCTTTAGAAGCTTAAGCATACTAAACTAAGGGTAAATCACGACAAATTTCAGTTAATAAAGAGAATTTTTATATTCGTGTCAGCAAATGCAAACAGGAAAGTAACTTGCAACATTACTATGTCATTTGCATTAGCAAATAGTAAGCTATGCAGTTTAAATACAGTTGTGTAAACTGGGCAAGGATGTGTGAATACACAGTGATATTGTTTCTTTGAGAACTTGAGAAACATACCTAATAGACACTCACATTTAATCTTTGTGTAGGTGTTTCTACACTTGAAGTTTTATTGTCTTTTTGTTAAGGACTTTAGTTTTAGGGTTTTTATTTAAACCTCTATGAATTGTATCTTTAAATTTCTGACTCATTAAGCAGATTCCCTCCATTTTCAAGGCACATTTTACAGCTAAGATATTTTCATTTGTTGTCATTAAACCCTTGAAGTATACAGGAAAAAAGTTTTAAAAAGAGAACCCTGCACTGAGGCAGATTAACTAAAAGTCTTAGAGATGCAACAGGTCTTCAGAATATAAGGCTTCAAATAGCATGTGCTTTAAATGGTAATGTTACTTACAAAAAAAAGAAAGAGTTAGTTAAAAGAAAGAAAGAAAGAAAGAAAAGGCATTACCTATCAGCAGTTTTTATGAGGTAAAGTTCAGTGGGAAATCTTAAGAAATGGGTCCTTTCTAAGGCATCACCCTCTTCTTTTGAAACAATAGTTCCATCTAGTGGACATTTCCTTAGAAACAAACCTTTGATACCAAAAGTTAGAGAAAGTTTTTTTTCTTTAATGAAATGAGCATTAGAGGAAAATAACAAGGATAATAGGAGAAATAACTTGTTTAAAATATAAAATTCACAAGTAACAAGGTAGAAACCGAATAATTACGCTGGAAAACAAACAAAAATATCTACCTGTAAATAAAACACTTTCCTATGTTTAAGAACACACTAGAAATGTGGTAAAAAAATTTGATAATTTAATCAATGTGGAGAGCCAAACTAGGTAACACTGGAATGACTGTGACAAGAAACAAACTACAATTTGATTAAAAACAAAAATCTGGTACACGTTTCCCAAAATGCAGAGTAATAGAAATCATTCATTTATTCATTTCAGCAACAATATTTATTGCCATTCAGCATCAGATATATGCCAGTCACTTCTTAGCTTCTATGATACTGACAATTGCTTTAGTCCTATAGCACAAGAGGGGCTTGCTATCAATATCAGTGGCCATCTAAAGTGAACTATTGGAAATACAAAAACTTGACCTCTGATAGTGGCTCTAATTTGCAAAACAATAGCAAGATGGCCAATATATTCAGATGTTTCATTCAAATATTAATCATGTGGATGATTCCAGAATATTAACATGGCTGGATTTTTTTTTTTTTTTACTGATTTGGCAGTGTTTCTTCTAATCACATTATGTCTAAAAGCAGATTGGCAGCCTACAGAGTAAACCTCTAAACATTTGGAATAAAGTAAGCCAGAAGTTCTTGTTATTGTTATCCTGATTTCATGAACTTGAAACCTAAGTCCATGGATCTCTTTTATTTTAAAAGACTGAAATGGTTGATAGGATCAACCATTGATAATTGATTGGATCATTATTTATTTTTAGTTCGGTTCAAAATTAAAATGATTAAGCTCTGGATAAAACTTCTAGAATGTGCAGACTGTATTTCCAGGTGCAGGGGTCTTTGGATTGAGGACGTTTCTGGCTCTCTTTTATCCCTTATATTCCTTGACTATGAGTGGCTCAACCCACAGCAGACAAACTGCCTACCAGGGCAGTTTTGAATTAAGTAGCGTCTCTGTACCTCTTTTGCACACACTGGGACTAATTTCAGGGTTTCCCAATGCTTTTCCTGGATATAGGCATATGAGCTAGGATCCTCCCAGGGATCTACTAATCCCAGGGCGATTTAATGCCACTTTTCAATTAAAAAACAGTAGTTAAGTGATATGGTCCATGAATGTCTTCTATCTAGGCCTTAAAGGTCGATCTCCTTGCCCTTTCACTGTGATGGAAGAAGTCTTTGATACCACATAAACACTTTTTAATAGATGGGCTTCAGAGTAATTCATACATGAATGATCTTGAATTTCTAAAAATATATTCTCCTATGATCTTTCTCCAACTTATAAACTAGAGCAGAAGGCAAACTTGATAAAGTAGACTTTTTGATATAAAATATTAAACAGGTTATAAAACTGGGGAGTGGTATTGTGACCTATGCAAGTGATTGAAATAAAACTCTTAACAGCAACTAGAAGAAAAAGTGGGAATAAAGCCCAGACGGGTGACAAGGGGATGAAGAAAGCAGTATAGTTAGATTAAAAGTGTAGGGCTTCCCTGGTGGCGCAGTGGTTGAGAGTCCGCCTGCCGATGCAGGGGGCACGGGTTCGTGCCCCGGTCCGGGAAGGTCCCACATGCCGCGGAGCGGCTGGGCCCGTGAGCCATGGCCGCTGAGCCTGCACGTCCGGAGCCTGTGCTCCACAACGGGAGAGGCCACAACAGTGAGAGGCCCGCGTACAACAACAACAACAACAACAAAAAGTGTAGGGGCTGGATTATGTGGCCATTTGGAAATAATGCTAATGGTTTCCAGTTACTATTTTCGTACTAGTTGCCAAATATTAGACTAGGTGCTTTATATATGCTGTCTTATTTATCCTCACTACAACCTGTACAACAGAAATTATTACATCGATCCATGTAACAGATGAAGAAATTAAGACCCTGAGGAGTTAAATTACTTGCCCAAGTTCACATAGAAGACAGAAGACAGAAATGGCATCTCGTCTGACTCCAAAGCTTTAGCTTGTTCTACTTTACCAGTAAAACTATTATTTTTAACCCTCAAATGGAGTGTTGATATATAAAGCAAATGAAACTCCATGGAAAGCAATTTGAAACTACTGCATTTCTCTATACGATAAAAGTTTTACTGTTCTCGTAGCATTATTCACAATAGCCGAAAGGTTGAAATAATCCAAGTGTCCATTAACGTGTGTGGATAAGCAAATGTGGTGTGTACATACAGTGGAATATTATTCAGCCTTTAAAAGGAGTGGTGTTTTGATGCGTGCTACAGCAGGGATGAGCCTTGAAAACATTAAGTGAAGTCAGCTAAGTAAAATAATCCAGACACAAAAAGACAGTATTTTATGATTTCTTGCTACTGAGTAGATCAGCATCTTAAGGGTCCAGCAATGTTCATTCCCTGATTCTGTTTCCATATAGACCTAGAAACAAATACCACCCTAGACACAAGTCGCTTAAATACTTTAATAAACAAATTTTATTATTAACTAAAAGTAAGCAAAACAACTGAACAAGAGGAAGTAGCATATTACTTCAGGCACAATAAGGAAAGATCTTTCTGAGCACGAGTGTGTGAATCGATTGGAATTTTATACAAAGAAAACTTCCAGCCCTGGGTCCTCTCGGGAGTACCAGTTCCCAGCCTGGTGACTACTTTTTCTTTGCCTGTTTGTTTGCATCATCCTCCATCACATCCTTCTAGGGGAATTGAGTTCCTATTGCAGACAAAGCACTGTGGTGAGGGGTACAAAAATGAAGTTCAGTAAACACAGTTTCTACCCTCTTCTCCTCCTGAAGGAGCACCAGTTTGAGTCATGGAGAGAGCCACGTTGTCCAATTTATTTCCCGCAGTGCGTTAAATCTCATTGCTCAGTGCGGCGATCCAGACTCAGCTGAGAACACAGAGGGGCCGTAGCCTGATGAGATGGAGGCCGGAGGAGGTTCAGGGGAATGATGCTTGAGCTTAATTTTGATGGAGAAATTAATTTCCTCATTCAACCATCAAACGTTTACCAAATACCTGTTACATGTCAGACAGTCTTCTAGTGTTTCCAAAGTATAGTGTGCCCCAGAATCATCTGGAGGGCTTGTTTAAACAGACTGATGTTGGCGGAGGCGGGAGGTCTGCGGTAGGGTTTGAGAGTTTGTGTTCCTAACATGTTTCTAGGTGATGGTAATATTGATCTAAGGACTGTACTTTGAGAACCACTGATTTAGAGAGAGCAGTACGAAATGGGGGAAAAGCAAGCAGTGCCATAGGTCGGGTTGTGCAGTTTTAGCGTGAAACAAAGGCACCAGCATGGACTGTGGGGCGGCAACGGACCTTGAAATCCAGCCCTTATTGCACTTGCTAGGCCCTGAGGGCAATGTAAGCATTTGGGAAGGGCCGCTGGTCTGTATTTTGTCCACCCAAAAGGGCCCCTTTGTTAAATGTCTGCCCTGTGGGTTTGTCTCCTCAGAGGGACCACTTTTTTGGAACTTGCACAAAGGCATGGGGTAAACCAAAGGCTGGAAGCAACACGCAAAGCAGGGCAAGTGAGATGGAATTGCAGGTGGCTTAGAGTGCCCAGAACAAAACAAGTGATGATGAAGCTATGGCTCTGCGCCGGTCAACCTGACTTCCAACTGTGGTCTGTTTCACTCAACAACCTCTATCCTTTTCCACACACAGATAGATTCTATGTTAAAATGTTTCACCCACAAGGAGACTGTCTGATTCTCATCCTGTCTTGGATCCATTCTGTCACTGTGGACAGCCCCTCAGCTTACCTACATCCAGACCAGGTGACGCTATCAGATATTAAATAGATCCCAGAAAAAGGCAAAGATAGGGATTCTAAGGACCAACTGAAGAAAACTAATAAAATAATGGCTTGGGTAGAAGATGGTGAATGAATGCAGAAGACCACACAGCACCAAGAAGGCTGGTGAAGATTACTGGAGAACATGAGGGCTCAAGATATGAACTTGGTGATTAATGGGAAAAGATGAAAGGAAATTACTGGCATTTCAAGTCAAGAAACAGTAACAGAGAAGACTATCAGAGTGGCTGTATTTGGAGTTGACCTGAGAGAATTAAGCAAATTTTCTTGAGAAAGCCTATTAGGAGAAGGATAGAGTCCTTGGACAAAATAACATCCTAAATAAGAGATTCTGCTGAGTAAGGAAGAAAGGGAATAGCCTAGAGATGGAGATTCTCATTTTTTAAAGATTTAAGAGAAGCACAGCCTGCCAGTTATGTTGTGGGAACCATGCTTGCTGTACATATCTAGGATGCTTCCACTGCCTAGAATTATTCACCCGCTTCTTTTCAACAGGGCTTTCGGTTTCAGGGAATAAGATTCATGTGATAAAATGGATTGGGTGAGAACAAGAAAATATTGAAATTTCAACCTTTCTGTAGCAAAGGCAAAAGGCTTCAGAAAAGATTATTTAAGGTCTGCTATAGAGTGCAGTGTTCAGACTTTCCTCAGCACAAGAGAGACTGTTCTCTGTGTTACCCAATTAATGTGCAGGTAAAAGGCCCTGGGGGAGATTGTTAAAACACCCTCTGGAGCGTCTGATTCAACTTCTCGTGTATAACCTGAGAATTTGCATTTCTAACAAGTTCCCAGCTGTTGCTGACGCAGCTGGTCTGGGGACCACACTTTGAGAACCACCATTTGTAAACATTAATAATGTCATTTCTTACAATGAAGAAACCAGTGTCTAAATGCCCAAAGTCACAGCTGTTGGACAGTTCATAAAGCAGTGTGATACAGCTACTGAGTTAAGGCAACACCCCAGGAAATATGGGCACCTCTCACTCTGCCACAAAGAGAGACTGCCAGTTTTCCCCAGTCTGCTTACCAAGGATCCCATACCCAAAGTGACAGGTACAATATAGCAGTGTTTCATAAATTTGACCTCAGTGGGTGAGAGTTGATTATAATAGGCAAGGCTGGTGGGGTCATACCAAGTAAATGGAGGATGTGGAAACTGTAGACAAGTTTGTCGTGAATTTTCTATTAAATGATTAAAAGATTCCCTAAAGGTAAATGTGAGGGCATATATTTGCTCCAATCATCTGTCAGAGCAAAATTTATGCTACACATATCTTTGAACGTGCCACTCTGTATTTGAAGAATACCATCCGCTGGAAACAAGCACAAAGAGAATAGCATGGAATAGACTTCCTGGTGATGTCCACAGGCAGGTCTGGGAGCCCATAAGCATCTTAAATCAAAAGGGCCACCACTGAGATTCAGCTGCAACTCACGCGTGCGTTATTTAAACACGCTTAGATTGAGTGGCTTATCTGGCCCCAAATAAATCACTGAAATAATTGGAAGCAGAAAGAGCTTTTGTACACTGTCCTTCTTTCTTTGATCACTGGACTCATCTCTTCAATGAACAGGTTTCACCCAACAAAATGATACGTGGTTTGGAACTACTGTGGAATAAGCTCAGATTGGTGAACCAACAACACTGTTGGTTCCGAAAATAAAATTGTGCAGGCACTGAGTAAGTATCACAGGAAAACATTACCAAGTCTTATTAGGAATACTGTTGGAAGTAGCTGTGATGGGAGGGTGGGGTCCAGTTCCTTTAAGAGGAAGGTTGGGACTATTGAGTTCGCTCTCAGCTCCTCTCATTAAAAGGGACTTAAATGAAGACTCCTGACTGTGAAGGGGAGGCCAGCCAGGCTGGGTGAAGAAGGAGGCTTCTGCTAACAAGCCTGGTATGGGGCCTTACACAGAAAATCAGCACAATTGACATCTTTTGTTGTTTCTATGCGGACTGATGTGTGGGAGAGAAGGCCCTGTTGGGTTAGTTAGGGATATCCTTTTTGAGGGAGCCCTGGAAAAGGAGCCAGATGGTGAAATAAAGACTAGCTAAGATCAATGTGACAGAGCCTTCGCAGCACCATTAGTTATGGCTCTGTTTTACTGGGAAAAAACAGTTGTTCCCCTTCTAGTTACATGCTTTGCTTGTGTGGTGTGAGTGTCTTGAATGTGCCTCTATAAATGCAAGACGCCAAGACCAATATAGAGTGTTGTTTTAAACTGTACACACAAAGGCTCCTCAATTAGACCTCTTCCCATGGTGTAAGTATTTTGATGGTTGCCATTTTGCACTCTGCCCATGGGGTAGAGCCAGGTAACCGTAAATCCCAGATGGGCTGATCAGCAAAGACTCACCCTAGCCCACTTCGGTCAAGCAGCTCATGTTCTTTCAAGCGCTTCTTCTTCTTCTTCTTCTTTTTTTAATACAGAAGTATTTTTAAATTTAATTATGTGAAACACAAAATGCTGACTTGACATATATTCACATGTAACTCTTTCTCTCACGTTTACAGCTCAACAGATTGGTGAATCCAGAGGAACTGCTATAAACACTATATACTGTATCGGTATTTCAAAGGTTTATTCCAACCCATTTCTTCTTTTATACTCTAAAACATCTTCATTATGCTGTTGGATGAGATAGATACACAAGAAGACGGAGGTGCCCAAGGTCAGTCCAACCTTCAGCCAGTCAGGTCTGCCAAGTGGCGATTCCCGAATGTAGAATTTTGACCGCGCTGAAAAGCTGCTCCGGAGCCTGGCCGAGACCACCAGCTTGGACAAAGGGCGCAACAAGGCGGACGGCGCCATCTTGCCGGGCTGGGCTCCTCCTCCTCCAGCCCCGCCGCTCCCGGGGGGTCGGTGTCCGGCCGAGCGCCCCCTGGCGGGCAGAGGTGCGGAACTGCGGGCGCTAACCCCCTCTTTGAAGCACTTCTGACACGCTCAGCACCCTTATGTCCTTGGCGCTTGTGAGTATTTGGGCTTTCCCAACAAGGAGGATGACCTGGTCCCTACAGTTTATTCCCTACTGCTTGGCCTTCAGACAGTGTACTCACCGTAAATGAATCCAAGGAAAAGATCGGATTCAAGATCAGATTCAAAGGTAAGTGGAATTTGATTTGATAAGGAAATATATTTACCTCTTAAATGTTAGATTCATATGCATTAGAGCAAGTTAAAATTAACTTTAATATTACTAATATTAATAATAATGTTCAACACTACCATGTTTAATGCCATGGTGGTAATGTAGTTACTGAGGCTTTGCTGAAACATGACAACTGCTAATAACTGCTGCTTTTTGAATGCCTACTATGTGCCAGGGGATTTATGTACATTATTAGTCTTCTAAAAACTCTGTCAGATGTGTAAACCTTGTAAGATATAGGGACTCTGGCAAAAAAAAAAAAAAAAGGAAAAAAAGCCCAAGTAAATTGCTTAAGAATGCCCAAGTAGTAAGTGGGAGAGATGGGCTCAAACTTAGGTCTGTCTCACTCCAAATCCCATGAGTTTCCACAACAATGTGTTATCATTTTGCTATTGTTCTCTAAGAAGAAGGAAAATTATTTTAATATATTTGGAAACAATATTTTTTTATTTTAAGATTTTGCAAGGCAGAATAGGAACATAATCTATCATAAAAGTATGTTTCGTATCGCAAACTCCAGGAAAATAATGGATGCCTTTCTAAAGGATGCAGCAATTCTCCCCCACTGATTTCGCATAGCATTCATCTACAGAATTTAACTTTTTCTAGATTCCTGGAGGAAAAATCCCTCCTTACATGATAAAATTAAAGGCATATTCATAACCAAAAATTCCTCTAAGCAGAATTGAATTTTAAAACTTCCAGCAAAAAGAGGCTGACGTCACAGCAGAAGGTAAATAAAGATACTTTCTGCATCTTCTACATTAATTGACACTCATTTTAAAATATACTAATTAGTTGATGGACAGTGAACTAAGGAATTTTCACCTTCTAGTAAATTATGTGAAGTAGTGGCACCTACAGACAATGTATGATATTGCAGTCTAGCATCATTAGAAAGAAATTCTAAAGACTTTAATATAGGAAGAACCTGTTTTGTCAGGTTTTAATTTGTATTTATTTATTTTAAAATTTATTTATTTTTTACTTTTTAAAATTTTTGGCTGCGTTGGGTCTTTGTTGCTGTGTGCCGGCTTTCTCTGGTTGCAGCGAGAGGGGCTACTCTTCGTTGTGGTGCACAGGCTTCTCATTGCAGTGGCTTCTCTTGTGGCGGAGCACGGGCTCTAGGCACGCAGGCTTCAGTAGTTGTGGCATGCGGGCTCAGTAGTTGTGGCACGCGAGCTCTAGAGCACAGGCTCAGTAGTTGCGGCAGACAGGCTTACTTACTCTGTGGCATGTGCGATCTTCCTGGGCCAGGGCTTGAACCGGTGTCCCCTGCATTGGCAGGCGGATTCTTAACCACTCTGCCACCAGGGAAGCCCCTGTTTTGTCAGGTTTTTAAAATTACAGACTGCATCTTCCTGGAAAAATACACTATGTCTGGAGTATAAGTAGTTACAGAGTATGCATGGCACATCTTTCTGACATCTCAATTTTATTCGACATTTATATACGAAAATAAATGTTTATTGTGACTTAGATGGCACAATTAGCCTGATTTTTTTTTTTTATCTATGATGGAAATCTTCCAAAAGTGTCTCTGTTTCAAACACATTCATTTTCGTCTTGCTATTAGAGGTTCTTCAGTGGAAAACTTTTAGAAATATTGGATCTAGCTCATTCCCTTTGTTTGAAAGATGAGAAAAGTCATGTTCCAGCTTGTGTCTAGGCTCAGAGAAAAGTTCAGGGAAGACAGACTTACAGACTCTTATTCTTCATTCTTTCCATCTGAATTTACCACAGGGTCCCCGTTTGTATGGTAGATACTCGATCCAAATAGAAAAAAAATGTTCACTTTGGGGAATCACAAACACGTGGTCAAAAGAATTTGGGGAACGTGAGAAGTTCTATAACCTCGGAATCACTGAAAATTGGTAGCAATGCTACAATAAAAATCTCTCATGGGAGAAATTCTGCAAGTTCTCAAAGGACTGTGAGTGACGTCGAGCAATTCCAACAGCAAGCACGTCTTCTTGCTGATCATCAGTCTCTTTTTGCTGGAAGTTTTAAAATTCAATTCTGCTTAGAGGAATTTTTGGTTATGAATATGCCTTTAATTTTATCATGTAGGACAGCAATTAAATCACCAGCATTAGCTTTATAGCACAGTTAACATTCTGAAACACATCTATTCCATATAATGAAAGATACTCAAATTTAGGCCAAATTTTTAAGTTCAAAGAATAGCTTTAAAATAAGACTGCCGGGCTTCCCTGGTGGCGCAGTGGTTGAGAGTCCGCCTGCCGATGCAGGGGACACGGGTTTGTGCCCCGGTCCGGGAGGATCCCACATGCCGCGGAGTGGCTGGACCCGTGAGCCATGGCCGCTGGGCCTGCGCATGCGGAGCCTGTGCTCCGCAACGGGAGAGGCCACAACAGTGAGAGGCCCGCGTACCGCAAAAAAAAAAAAAAAAAAAAAAAAGAAATAAAATAAGACTGCCAATGAGTGTTTATTGTTTGATGTGCAGCTAGTTAGATATCCAGATTTTTGGGGTCATACATGTCTTTGTGTTCTACTTTGCTTTATCAGAAAGCAAAAGGACTTAGATGTGGCCTAACAGTAGACAGATAACTTCAAAATTTCCAAATGATTCTTCAAAATGAAATCATAGACTGAGGTTGGCAAAAATAAGAACTGAAAATATGTAAGGATCATTACTACAGCAGATAGCCAAGCCAGGCTCAAATGGGTGCAAATTAGCTGTTACCATGTTGCTGAAGAGGCACGCATTTGGCTTTTAGTCAAAGCGACGTGGTCAACATGGAAACATTATTGTTGCACATAACTAGTGTTTCAGATGTAGGGAGCCTCCAGGGTTTGTTAATTCAGCAACTTAAGAAAGCCATTAAATACCCAGAATTATTCTTTTTCTTCTATCAGCCTTGCCATCTGGGATAGGCCCTTTCATGCTCGCAAAATGATTCTGTCTGCAAACTTTACATCCTCACACATCAGTGTCCAGAGGAAAAACAAACTCAAGAGCCCTCTCTCACATGTCTTTCTTAAGAGCTTAGAATCTTTCTCCAGGAGTTATTCCAACAGATTTCCACTCGTGCCTTATTAGATTGGGATCAGGTATCTCTTTCCAGCTCAATCTCAAAATGGAAAGGGAAATTGAACTACTGTGTTATGATCGGTTGAAGGCAATCAGGATTCACCCTCTTGGGGCTGTGACTGGAGCAGGACTAATCTTTCCTGAGCCCTAATACCTGCATCAAATATGGGTTCTACAGAAGGGAAAAGGGCTCTTGGCAAAAAACCAAGTGTCTCCTACACGGCACATCATAAAGCAACAGAAATTAACATCCCCAAGGATCGATGGGGAGAAACTTTTAGCATGGAAGGTACCTTGATATAAAATAGAATGTATAGGGACTTCCCTGGTGGCGCAGTGGTTAAGAATCCGCCTGCCAATGCAGGAGACATGGGTTCGAGCCCTGGTCCGGGAATATCCCATATGCCGTGGAGCAACTAAGCCCGTGTGCCACAACTACTGAGTCTGCGCTCTAGAGCCTGTGAGCCACAGCTACTGAGCCCGCGTGCTGCAACTACTGAAGCCCCTGCACCTAGAGCCCGAGCTCTGCAACAAGAGAAGCCACCGCAGTGAGAAGCCCACACACTGCAACGAAGAGTAGGAGTGGCAACTAGAGAAAGCCCGTGCACAGCAACGAGGACCCAATGCAGCCAAAAAATAAATTAATTTAAAAAAATAGAATGCATAAGTGAAAGATATGCTTAGAGGACTTAAAGAAAGGAAAACACATTAGGTCAGTGTTTCCATCTATCCCTTCTGCTATCTGGGAATTTTATCTCTGACTCCTAATCACCAAAGGCAAAGGCAGACTAACATCTTAAGGCTACTTTTCTCAGCTAGTATGTATACAAAGTACAAGAAGGATAATGACTTGTCTTGCAAAATACTGGGACAGCAAAAGGGTTTTGGTCCAGCTGCCCCTTTCCCCAGCACAACTCCATGGGTTCTTTGTGCTTACACATACACACAAATTCATAAAGGCTGTTTCTAGCATTGCTGTGTGCCTGATCTTGGGTTGTGACATCCTGTGGGAGAAGGGGCACAGGAGATGAAAAGGAAAGTGTTTGTTCTCAGGAAGAATTGTGAGCTCTTTGGGTTCTATGAATTCAGTGTAAGGGTCCTGTCAAACAATGTAGATTATGTAGATAATATAATGGAAGTTTATGTTGATAATTGCATTTATAGTGCATATTCTTATCATGTTCTACATTATGGTGACAAAGTAGATTATAGGATTTTTTTCCTCAAACAAGATTGAAAAGGTCAAAGGGATGTTATTTTAATAAATCTCTAAGCCAGAATCACATAACAGTTTCATGTGAAGAAGAATTCTTAACCTTCTCTGTGGGAACTTGAAAAACATGAAAGAAAGGCGAACCTCAAGACTTTCTACTGAAAAAAACTGATTATAAACATTTTTTAGCATAAAAGAAAATTGTACTTGGATATCCTATCTAATAGTGATTAATGTCCTAAAATTATATTTAGCTAAACCATATTTAGCTGTACTAAAGAAAGCTCAGGCTCCTTTCAGATCTAATATGATTCTAAGAATTCTAAGATTTTATGTATTATTTAATGTTGTTGTTCTTTTTGTTACTGAGTATTTGAAAACTACACAGATTCATAAATTTAACAACTATTTATTCAGTAACTCATACACGCCAGGCACTGTTCTGAGTGCTTGGGATACATTTGTGAACAAAAGTAGACAAAAGATTGAAGCCCTTGTGAGCTAATATTCTAGTGAGGAAAAGAAAGACCATGAATGACAAACATAACAGATTAATAGATATACTATGATAGAAGGTAATAAGTGCAATGGGGGAATACAGAGCAGGGTGAGAAAATCTAGAGCATAAGAGACATTGCCTCTTTTTTTATGTTTTTTTTTAATTAATTTTTATTGGAGTATAGTTGCTTTACAATGTTGTGTTAGCTTCTACTGCACAGCAGATGTTGCCTTTTTAAATGAGGTGGATAGGGTAGACCTCATGGTGAAAGATGTATGTATATCTTATAAAGTTGTATGTGTATATATAATATAATATATATTTACATGAGTACATAAATACAAGCTACGTTAAAATTAAATATTAACTATATGTATGTTTCTACACTGAAAGTCTATTAATATATTTCCCACTAATTTAAAATTTGCGATTAATTCAAACACTGCATTGGTTAAAAATTTACCTTTGTGTTTTCCATGAAGAGCTTTTAATAGCATAAAATGACTTCAAAGAATGTTTTTATAATATTTTTTGTTTTTCTTGATTCTAACAGCTTGCTTATGTTAGGAAATTCGGAATATTAAAAAGAAAGAAAATAAAAATCACCCATAATCCCACTGCTCATAGATAAATACTAATATTTTAGAAAAATTCCTCCCTTTCTTCATACCTGTCCTTTTTCCTCTTTCCTCCCTCCCTCTCCCCTTCCTCCTTCACTTCCTTCCTTCCATTCTTCCTTTGATCCACCTACATAGAATTAAAAATTATTATATAAATGGATAGGTTTTTTGTTTTTTTTTTTAATTGAGGCTATGCATAGGTCTTCAATCTCTTATCTGAAAACTCTGGAACCAAAATGTGCTTGAGAATTGATTGGGTATAGAAAGGTAATTTTATATAAACTGTACATTACATAATATCCCTAGTGTGGTCTGGGGCAGGACCCTGCAATAAAATACATTAATAGTGAAATGTTTGTTCATAATATATGAGATTAATAAAGACTATAAACAGCCTCATATGAGTTACAGTCATATTTTGCTATTAATTGACTCACAGTTCATCACAGTCTCTTGTTTTTCTGAGCTTATTAGATTTCAGAATTGCAGATAATGAATTGTGAACCTAAGCACATTTTTTAAAATAGTGTCGCTTCTTAAAGTTATATTTTAGAAAAAATTTTAAAAAAAGAATTTTTTTAAAAGTTATGTTGACATTCTATCATGTTAAGGTTTTATAAACAATTTTGATAGTGACAAAATAGCTTACATATTAAAAATGTATTAAATATATTTTAAGCATGTTAGTCAATTGTTCACCATATTTGATGTATATGTTTTTCTAGTTTATGTTTACCTATTAATGTTGTTTTTAAAAATATTTACAGATATTACATGTATCAATAAATACCACATATGATACTTGTGGTGTCATCATACTCATGGCTGCATCCGTAGACCAAATCTGTAGATTCTTTTTTGTTTGTTTCACCTTAGGGTTCACTTTAATGAAGTGAATAGTGTTGCACATTCTATGGGTCTGGACAAAAGTATGATGACATATGTCAATCATAATGTCAAAGTATTTTCACTGCTCATAAAAACTTCTGGAATCTGTATTCCTCTCCCCTCTCCCCCCAAACTACTGACAACCACTGATCTTTTTATTTTTTCCACAGCTTTGCCTTTTCCAGAATGGCATATAGAATCTATTTTTCTTTTTTTTTCTCCTTGAAAAGAGAGCTTCAATGCCTTTATGTCTATAAGACCACTCATGGCCCACCCATGTGTGGACTGGACAGGCTCCAGGTGGCAAACTCCCCCACTAAATACTGTAGCTTTTCTTCCAATATTGAGCCGTTCCACTGGTCCTGCCCAGCAGCCACGTGGAGGACGTGTGTTGGATATTTGTTGGGTATTTTGTGCCCCTTGTCACAATGAGCCCAGATTCCTGTCAAGTGTGTTGTAAACAGACGAGCCATTTCTTCACGCTCCCTACTCTGAGCCCCTATAAGATGTATTCAGTTATGTCTTTCTTTTAAGATTTTATTTTTTCCTTTTTACCCCTCAATCCATCTAGAATAAACTCTTCAGCTACAATGTAACTTCTAAACAAAAACATTTTAAAGATACATTATAGCTATATAGCTATATAGTTATTGTAGATATATAAACATGAGCATTTGCACATGGTATAAGATTTTGACAGGTACTTTCTGAGGATCCTCTCTGACTTTTGGGAGCCATCTGGCTCAGAGAGCTGCTCTCAACCACGTGGAAGGTTTAGGATTAGAGCCCTGACCCTGTCAGTAAGGACCACGTGGCCCAACACTGCAGCTGCTGGGTCAGTATGAGGAAGGTCCTTAGTCAAGAATTATCTTCAAAAAATCGAAGACAGTGATTTCCAAGTGGATGAAAAAGTGAAGAAAGAAAAGCAGTTTTTTCTTAAGAAAGTTCGTGAAGAGCAGAAAAAGAAAACCCAGTGATTTCAGTGAATGCCAGTATAGCAGAAGAGAGGCAGCCCCTTTCTGCGCCAGCTAACAGGACGCTAGTCAAGAACACAGAGAAATGTCTTAGACCGTGAACTGTGTGCGAAGATTCAGAAACTCCAAAAAAGAACCTGATGATTCTTATTCCATAAAGAGCCACAACAGATGGCCTTTCTCAGAAAAGTGTTCTCTGCTGGCCTGGTTGATAATCGTAATGTAGTTTTGTAGTGGCTGCTAATTTACCAAAGATGACCTCAATGCTTCAGACATTGACACTTAAGTATAAAGGAACTTCTGGCCGTAATGTCCCTGGCGGTTCCCAGTGAAGAGAAGCTGATTGGTTTTGCTCCTGGAGTGTCAGATGATGGATGTTCTTTGATGTCGTCCTTTCTCCATTACACTAATAAACCCTCAGCCTTTCCTCTTTCTGCCAACTGCCTCCTTCCCCTTGCAAAAGCTTAGTAATATCAGAAGATTGTGATGAGGTCAATTTAGATGAGAATGGGAGAATAATTTTTTAAAGTTTACCACACTCTGAGTTCTGCTTCTTATTCTAGCAATCCTCAGTCCAAGAACATGTAAATGCCACACTGGCTTGACTGTTGCTAACTTTTACAAGCTGCAATGTAACATCCTTCGCAATCAGTTTGGACTTCACTTATAAAGAATTTGAAATGTACTCAGGTGGTATGTTTATTGGTGCAAAAAAACTTTCAGAAAGTCATCAGAAGAAAAAAATTTTTATCAGTTTAGTTTTTCTTTTATTGTTAATTTTTTGTTGGATTATTGTCCGTCAGACTATTTAATTCTGTACTTTATATATATATAAGATTTAACATATATATCATATATAAATTGTTTTTACATATTATCTATAAAGGGAAAACATCTGGCATATATGTTTCTTGCCATTAATTTCCTTTTTTACTTAAACAAATAGCTTCAGGTGTATCTTTGGAGTATCTGTACTTCCAGTTTTTGAAATAATCTAATTAGGAACTAGGAGGCATATTCTATTGAAACTAATCGACAATCTGATTGTCTTTTGGAATTTGGAGTTGTCTTGCAGACATGAACATCAAGAGTGTGCCTTGGATCTCCAAGATGGCTCTATATAAAGTGACATATGTAAGTTCAGCTTGCAAACTAGGCTATAACATAAAAAGTCCTCATTCTGCAAATTGCTAACCCCATATCCACACCTGTGATTTAGCTTCTCCTTGAGTGATATGATTTGTTTTTCTAAAGAAGGTAAATGTGAAAACTGGAATCTGAGTTTAACTTGAAATTCCTCAGAACTGCAAGATAGAATAAAAATTATGAAAAGAATTTTGTGTAATAGCCAAAATGTAAAATGCTCTTAGGTTTTAAAAGTAAACACTTCTGGCTCATGTAGCCCTTGGCTTTGAACTGTGGCCTATATATAATGAAACGAATAACTTTCAGATTTTTAAACAGAAAGATAAACTCTCAGGGAGGCGGGCTCTTTGCATGGTACCATTGCTACATTCTAACTAACCCTAGATATGGGAGCACTTTAATGTATTTTTTAAAATGAAAATATATACTACTAAGAAATAAGGTATTTATAATCACTTTACCATAAATTAAGACATTATAAAGCCATTTATATAAAAGATAATGTCATTTAATTTTTGCATATTATTTATACAAGGCTACCCCTGAAAGTTGACTGAAAAGATAAATGAAAGTATAATGCCAAAAAAATGACAAGTGTTTCTCCATTATCTCCTTGTATGTCAAGTTGTCCAGCATTGGTTGGTATTCCCTCTACAGTTCCTTTGTAGACCAATTGATTTTTTTAGTTTAGAAACTTGTATGAGACTTTTTTAAAGTTTATGATTACTATTTTTATAATACAAATAGTTTTTTTCAGAGTGTCTGTATAGTCTTTATTTTAGTTCATTCTGTCTGGATCAAGATGAGCTCTTTTAATTTGCATGCTTTGATCCATTTTCAGTTGCTTTCAAATTGAACATCGTTATCACTCCTTGTTGGATTTTCCTGGGGCTTACATCTTGATTGGTCTGCCCCTCTGTCTATCACCATCAACCTGGAACATCCCACCCATTCTTCCCATCATCTGCAGCTGTGTCTTCCTCAACTGGGTCTATACCACCCACCCTATGGGTGTGCTGTACTTCCTTTCCTGTACTTCTAGCCTGTCGCAGCCACTGAAGCTAACCCTATGTCTTTGAGTGGTATGTGATAGGATAACCCTTTCTGTGTTTGAGCCACTCTTTTAATAGCATAATATATCTAAACTTAACAGAGAATAATCACTTTTTATGCTTTTGTCTTGCAGAGATAATCTTTGGATGGCATCTGATTTTTGTGTTAATTCTATTTATGGTATCTTTATCAACATGACTTAAATTCTCCACAAGCTGGGAACAGTTCACAGAGTGAGTTTCGTAACTTGCAATTTCACATGAAAAGATCTGAGAACTCCTACAGTAAAAGCTGGGTTGGACAAAGCATTTCTTATGTTTATGAGGAAATCCTTTCCTGCACAGCTCCTATTTTTCCTCCTATCAAGCACATTTTGGGAAACATTACCCAAGAGAAATTTCTTTAACCGTCACAGTAAGCAAAGGGGGCTAACATATGATGAAAACCACCCAACTGCCAAACATCACATATTTGATATCATTTAACTTTTTACAAAAATCTGAGATTGTTTTCTTGTCATTTTTCAGTTATGAGAACTGAGGTTTATTAACATCAGGCACACTTGCTCACATTCATACCTGTGCAATCAGGGCCAGAATCTGTACCTGACTCCAAATCCCGTGCTCTTTCTACAAAATTTTCTACAAAACTTACTCGTTCATTACATTCTTATTTGATAGAAGTGAATCTCTTGAAGATCTCAGATAAAAGCTCTTAAATTATCTCAACTATTCCTATTGGGAAAAAAACTCCTATTTTTACCTGATGATTTTTTTCATTTTACTGGAAAGCAATCAGTGGAGGGTGAAGGCAATAGATGCTAAATAATTTGGTAATAAAGCAAGAATAAATGTCTAAATGTAAATTAAAAGTTTGCTAAACATTGTTAGTGGTAATTTCTTTTGAAAAACATGACAAGCTGGAAAAAATTAAATTTATGAATATAAATTTATGTCAGAAACATTGGCCTACCACTTCCTTATATTAAGAAAAATCATTTTAACTTTGTTTGTAAAGTTTCTTAGTGCCTAATCTATGTCCTGGGATTAACTTTAATGTTTTACGGGAAAGATAGATTTCTGCCATGCTGTTGGAACCTATTGAACTAGGAGTAATAATAAATTAAAGAAAAAATAAATTAAAGGCTAGTTATTCTTTTGGGGAAAATGGATCTACAGTTTGCTAATTAATGAAATAATACATTTTGATAAAAAAACGTACAAAGTTTTGCTAGAATATTTGAATATTATAATAGTTCGCTCACTTTAAATTGCCAAATTTTGACTGATTGCCTCCTGTGACTTATAGAAGGAAGATAATACTTCTAGAGACATTGAAAGACCGAGGAATAGGTTGGAAATTAAAAGGAGATTCAATCTCCCCTGGCTTCAATGCATTCTCCCCACAGCTGCTAGAATACTTTTCCTTAGACATTAGAAAGAATAGGAACTGCCTCTCTTTGGTATCACCCACACATCACACCACGCAAGGTACAGTTTTATGCAAATAAAAGAAATTTCCAATAAGATGACAATGACAAGTAATAATCCAAAATAGATAATTGATCAAGATGAGAGTTAGGATATGTGTAGAATTGGCCAAATGTCCAAAAATGTATTGGTTTACAAGAAATTTTTAAGCCATCGGGAATTTTACCTTAACTTCTTATTGAGGAGCTGCTCTGTGTTTGAATTCACATTTTTCTGCAGAATAATCTGGAGTTTATAATGCTAGAGTTTAACTTTGCTGGAAAGTAACACCACCATCTCACTGATTTTTAAAGCAGAACTCATTTGGTATAGTTCTTTCACAAAGGAATTCTATTACCTATGATTTATTTATTAACAACGTATGAAGATGTAGGTCATCAGTTATACGCAAGTAGGCACTTCATTGAAAGAAATAAGGACATTAGACATGGGCTTTGGTGGTTTTATTTCACTGGAACTTTTCCCAAAGTTGCTTCATGAAAATATTTTCTTAAGGAGCTTTGTCAGGTTTTGGAAGAAATTCAAATGAATAATTGTATTTTATTTTTATTATGAAGTTTTCAACTTTAAAATATAGTTGAGTGTACTGTGTAGTGATCCAAGGTAATATTTTGTCAGACTTGCAAGGATAGCATTTGAATTGTTTAACTCATCTGAGTATATTGGATCTGATTATATTATTATAAAGCTACCACCAGTCCTACTTTCCATTTTCAGAGATCTAATAAAGAAAAAACTCTGTATATTGTATGTGTACATATATTCTTCACAAGACCCTTGACCTAAACTCTGAGCTTTAACTCCCACATTTGTGATTAAGATTCGTTTGTTTCAAACTAGAGAAACTAACTCTGACTGACTTAAACAACTGATTGGAGAGATACTGGGTTACTCACATGAGTAAGAGGGAAGTTGTAGAACACGGTCAATCTTAAGGGGCCAAGGTAGCAACCACTATCCCCTCAAGGCACTCTGTTGCCTTGAAGTTGAAATTCCAGCAAGGGAAAGTCCAACCTGCCTGGTTTGGATCACATTGGTTGTCCCTTGCCTAGGAGAGGACAGGACACTTTAGATCAAACTGGGTCCAGTGGGGGAAAATATAATTTTCCTAAAGGATATTAAGGTGCTATTCTGAAAAGAAGATGGAATGGATGTTTGGAAATCAAGAAAGCAACAGTCTCAAATACCTTTAATAAAGTATTATGCTAGAGTAACTTTCCTCAGAGAACCAGGAAATCTTATGTGTATTTTTTATCATTCTTTTGAGTATGCACATGCAAAGATATATAAGGAATAATATTGCCTAATAATTAACTTTAAAGCATATAATTGACAAGAGGTATTGAGCTATGTCTAAGATTCAGTTAATTGGAAGTATCCCATTTTATAAATGAGGTAGTTACCATATATGTAACCCAAGTTTTAACTCCGAGATCATATAGATAGAGAAATTTGTTACAGCATTTAGAAAATTGGTGATTTTATTCACATATATCTGTTGGGAGAGAATCCTCCTTGGGAATATCCCATTTCTTTACATCTCGCAAGCAGAGACACTGATTGCCTTAGTTCTGGATTATCTTTTCAAAAATATTTTTCAGGGGCTTCCCTGGTAGCGTAGTGGTTAAGAATCCACTTGCCAAAGCAGGGAACACGGGTTTGAGCTCTGGTCTGGGAGGATACCACATGCTGCGGAGCGACTAAGCCTGTGTGCCACAACTACTGAGCCTGCACTCTAGAGCCCGCGATCCACAACTACTGAGCCCGTGTGCCACAACTACTGAAGCCCACATGTCTAGAGCCCGTGCTCTCAACAAGAGAAGCCACCGCAATGAGAAGCCCGTGCACCGCAACGAAGAGTAGCCCCCGCTCACGGCAACTAGAGAAAGCCCGCACGCAGCAACGAAGACCCAACACAGCCAAAAATTAAAAACAAACAAACAAAATATATATATATATATTTTCAGAAGATAGAGGAAGTATCTCCTTCTGGAGTAGGTGGCAGACAGGTTTGCTGCCCAATATAATAAAGATAATGTCTCTTTCCAAAGCAACAGTCAGGCAGGATTACTGCCCATCATAAAAGGCTTGGGTTCTCTAAATTTAGGGTTCCTTTCCTGTAATGTGGCCACTGCATGTGTAGGTGTCAGCTGGCCCTCTTCACTTTGCCCTGTGGGGATCAGGCTCAGATAGCGGGCACAAGGAAATGCTGATACTGTGGCTACTGCTATTGCTGGGAGTAATGAAGTCTTCTGTCTCTGACCCAGGAATCTTGTGTCTTCTGCTAGCATTCCTGAAACTACGGCAGCTGACTTATGTATTTCAGACTTTTACAGTTCTTGACAATAGCAGCCTTTATCAACATTGACATTTTTCTTTATAGATATTGAAACCAAGGAATTTATTGAGTCCCTACCATGTACCAGCCACTGTGTTAACCTCTTTATATACATAATTTAATCGTTAAATAATCCCATAAATTAATAACTATTTTCTTCATTTTGTGCCTTAGCACTTAGAGAATTCATTAGAATTCATTTCGGAGAGAGCCTTGCCATTTGTCTGTCTGTCTGTTTTGGTGACACAATACATTGATAATACTCTTGAGTAGAGGGTAAGACCTCAAGGACACATTTGAAAAATAAATGACTGTCATCATGACAAAGGGGTAATGTTTGTTGCTACTGAAAGAAGGGAAAGAGTCGGAAGTCAGAGAAAATGTCAGAGACTGAATACTAAGTGGAAAAAGGCAGAAGAGAAAGTAAAAATAACAAGGCAATAAAGCTGTGGTAGAGGGCAAGGCAGGGTACACAAATACTAGATAGGAGCCTGTAGTGGGATGCTATGAATGCAATCCCCATGATCCCACAAATATTTAGGACAGACTGTACAAACCATGAGAAACTCATTTCAGGGATTAGATTACTTGCAGATCCTCTGGAAGGTTCCGAATTTCATATCCAGGTTTACATCCAGGGTGACATGAGGTTTGGAGGTCATGATGAGTTGGTAAAACAGAGATGGCAAGCCAGAAGTTCTTGAAGCCCCCCAATACTATGTGGGATACTTATTCAAGGAAAACCTGATGCTCATAGAGGTTTGAGTATTTTGGTCAAACTCCCAGAGTTATTGTGCTGCGTGGCAGAGGTTTTAAAAACCAAACATTTTCATTATGTTTAAGTAGAGAATCGCAGAAATACAGTCAAGAACGTTTTTTTCGCTTGACTTATGTGGAACCCAAATATCAAAGCAATGAACATAACCAAGCTGGTGCAAATGATTTTCAGTGCTTGATTCAGATATTTTGAGTATGGCGGCTATCTCCTGCGTGGTGTAACAATGATTGCTCTCAATTAATGTCTTGATTTGATCGCTATCAACTTCAACTGTTCTACCCGACTGTTCTACATCGATCAGCTAGAAATCTCCAGCACGAAACGTCGCAGACCACTTTAGACATGTTTGATCGGACACAGCACCTTCTCCATACACTGCACAAATCTTTTTTTGTGTTTCAGTTGCATTTTTACCTTTCTTGAAATAGTAAAGCATAATATGCCGAAAATGTTGCTTTGCTACTGTTTCAAAGGTCTCTGGTTTATGGGACTAGATGAATGACAATTCTGTAGATGAAAATAGGAAGTAGACAGAGTGGGTTTAGAAGGGATGATGGCACCCATCACAGTTTGGGACGCACTGAGTTCTTTATTAGGAATCAGGAGAGGGGTCTGGATTAAGTAATAGGAAACTGGAGACCCCCGTGTAAGTTACCACATCTGAGAGAACTTGAGATCATACTGTTAACATTCATGCTAGCATCCATCTTGCCTTTTTGAAACTTCCGTTACTTAAAAGGAACATGAGAAAAGTCTGAAAAAAGGAAACTGAAGGGAAAGACATGTTTTTGGTTGGCATTCAGGAGTGGTCAGGAAGCAGGAAGACATTAGGGTCTCCACCCAGGAACAGAGAGAAAGAACCTATGGAAGTTAAACAGAATCAAAGGAGGAGAGAAGGCTTAAGTCTCATTCTTTACATGCTAAATCCTGCTCAATGCTGTAACCCCTCGTGAGAAATGCAAAGTATCATCTCAGCCTAGGCCGGACCCTGCGATCTCGCACATGTGTTCCCTCAGCCCCCCCTTCCCAGGGCGATTGGAAATGGCCCGAGTGTGGCAAATGCACGTGAAACGACACACTGAGCAGCTTCCCCAGCACAAAGCCAGCCTCTCGGCCTGCAGAGGCGTCTCCAAGTGGAGGGGGCCTCGTGCTTGCCAGATGCCTCTGTGTCTGTGTTGGCTGATGTGGGTCGTCATCTGACGGCCGCAGAGGGGGAGAGGGAGAAGAGAGCTGTGAGGTTCCCCCGCAGATGTGCAAATGCTCCCCCCAGTCAAGGGCAGACTCAGGGAAATCAGCTCATATGATGATTCTCCCAACAAACTAATTCTCAGGAATAGGTTAAGAGCGTTGGGAAGCCCTGGGGTTGGGTTTAGTTTACCAAAGCAGTACTTCGTGAGCCTCATATATTGTGCTCCCCCTTCTGCTGCTGGAGTGGAATAAAGTGGAAGAAGAGCAGAGAGAAATTATCTTACCTTCTGAGCGCAGGACACAAAGTGGTGAAACTCACGCATTTCCACAAAAGTTAAATTCCCCTCCTATTACTCAGCAATTATTGGCAAGTTAATTGGTGCTAGATCTCAACATTATCACTTCCTGTAGGAGGCTTAAGATAGAGTTTATCAATATTCTTGGCAATATATTACACACACACCAGCATTTGAGGCAAAATGGAAAGATATAATTTTATTAGGCAAAATTTTCAATTTGAATATATCTACCCAGCCACAGATGGAGAAACTAGAGTCCCACAGTGCTGCCTGGAAGGCTGGGGAGGCAGAGGTGGGGCGTGTGTGTGTGGTGTGTGTGTGTGTGTGTGTCTGGAGGTACCTCCTGGTGTGTGTGTGTGTGTGTGTGTGTGTGTGTATAGCATGTGTGTGCTGGTAAAACTTTCCTTTTCTATGGAATCACAAAGGCTGGAGGTATAACTGTTTCCCCCTAACACCTTTTTCCCTTGGAGCAAAGACTGATGAAAGTGAAGAGGTAGTTATATAAGATGGAAACTAGGCAAGAGAAACTATTTCTAAAATTATTGAAAAGTAAGGATTAGAGCAAACATTTTCTTTTCTTTTGCGCTTGTACCTGGAGCTTAAGCAATTCTAAGCCGGCAAAAGTATCACAGTCTGGCTGCAACAGCAGTGCAACTGATTTTATATCTGCCTAGGATTTAACATCCTGCAGGTGCCCAGGATGATTAGAAGAAAGTGACAGAAATGAAATGGGGCAAAGGGACCCTCCAGCTGGGGAGAATAATGGCTGCTAAATGACTCTGTCCTCCCCTCCAAATATGGACTCAACCAAAATTAGTGCCTAGACAAAGAATCAGTGTGAGATGCTTTGAGCTGCCTGGACATTTTTGAAAATAAGTGAGTGTTTAAAGAATAATTGTTAAACTGAATCATTGAATTGGGAGATACATGTCTTTTAGATTCAATTCTAGCAGTGTCTGAGCTACATGAAAGAGTAGCAATACATGAAAGCAACCAATCAGGCCCACACTTCTACCTTTAATGCACTTTAACGTTAAATGTACATTTTCCTTTTTCTATGTAGGAGCTTAAATGAGATACTTCCCTTAACCCAGGGGGTAACATAAATTCTATAAAATATATAGTATTTTTTATCGAAATACTTTCTCCTAGAAGTATGCTCTTATAACTTCAAATTGATGAAGACCCAAAGAACCACAAAACAAGTGGAACTTGCTGGAATAATTTAGGAAGCAGAATTATAGCATCCATAGAACTGGGCGGCCAGCCCTGAGGAAGTTTTGAATCCTGGCTCTGCCATTATCTTGCCATGGGACATGGATTAATCACCTGTAACAACGGGATAATTATACCTCTCTTGCTGGGTGATAGAGCTCAATAAATAAACTAAGGAAAATCATCTGAAGTTAGTCCATGCTTAATAATATTAGAAATTTAGTCTGAAATATTATTTTTGTTGATAAGGAAAATGGGGTTAAAAAAAAATCTATGCTAGTGAGCGTTACAGGCTGGCCTCACTCCCAGACCTAACTAGACTCCAAGGAAGGTTTTCTTCTGACATCACATCACAACCATGACAAAGTGAATACATCTTTCTCTTCATGTGATACCTTCAAGTCAAAGACTGAATTTCTCCATGACCTTTGAAAACTTAAAATATGCCTGGTCTTACATTTCCAAAGTAATAGAGACCACCGTGTGGTGTGACTTCCTATCTTTTCAAAGGGATAGAGCTGTTCCTCACACAGTTTCTACAAACTGTGTGTGATAATGAAGCAAGCGCTACAGCACAGGGGTATGACCTTTAGAATGAGCTGAGACAGAGACGTCCCCAAATGATTCTGGGAGAGGGTCACAAGAGGGACTGGCTGACTCGCAGGCCGGGGATGTGGAAACCTGTCTTCTTGGAACTACAGTAGCACTCTGAGCAAGGGGTCCTCTTTGCACCTTTGCAGTCACCCACCGGGAGTTGAAATGAAATTAGGTCTCGCCTAAGCTGGATTTTCTCCCAATACATTAGCATTTGTACAATCTTGACAATGTTTGGCCGTTTGCTAATTAGTAGTAGGATGACTTCAGTAATAGTAGTGGTATGATTAAATCATGTTTTACTGCTGTTGAATTGACCTACAACAAGGCTACCAAGGGGTACTTCTTATATATACGTTCAATTTTTATTCTGGTGAGCACACCTCAGTTGGCAAACTTAATCCGCTGCTAGAAGCTGGATTACAATGACTTTTTCACTAATTCAAGGAAATGGAAATTTAAAAAATACACCTAACTGTTATGATGCAACTATTGTTTTTCTGATTCACTTATACTGAAGTATTGGCCAAGAATGATTTGTCTCTTTAATCAGTTGTAGAAAAAACAAAGCTTTAGCGAATTAACGTAAGAGAAGGATATTTCTTTCTCAAGAATTATCAAGAATTAAATAGCCAAAGACTGAGGTTGAAAGTATTTAACTGCTTAGGCAGTTAAAGGCTCTTTCATCTTCCTATTACACAAAGCTTCAAATATTTCCAGAAATTGAAAAAACAGAAACGATTGAGCTGGAATTAAGCAGAATAACTTTTGGAAGTTGTAGCTAGATAGTCTCAGCTCTTATCTCTGGCTTGTTTATTGGACTGCAGCTTCAGTGGACGCTCCTGGTTTTCTTTGGTTACTTCTAGAAGTACAGATATCCGTGAATCTCACACTCCTGCTTTATACCTCCTCGCAAAGATGATCTCCAGTTGGTCCTAGTAGAATCCTTATTAAATGGATGAATACTTTTAAACCTGCTTAATCTTTAGACATCTGTCACGTCACTGTATAATTTAATTGCAATAAAATTTGGATACATTCGTTTTCCGTTTTAATTGGTTTGAGGAGACAGAGTTACATTTTTGGTTAATAATTACGCAAATGCACAGGAAGAGAAACACAGATTTAACTGCAGATCGATGTGTCTCTGAACTACTTCTCTAAGTATACATGTACGCAGCAAAGCCATCACCATCACATTAGGATTTTCTCATTTCGAGGAAGCTGGAAGTTGTGATAGGTTGTAAAATTTTGGCCCCTAGGACTTGATCAGGATCTCAGCTGTCACAGCCTTGTCCTCCATCCGTGCCAAAGGGAAACATTACCAGGTATGAGTAGTGGAGGAGGTGATGTGCAGGTGTGGCAGACACAAGCCACAGTAAAAAGAGGAACGAGGGCCCTCAGCCGAGCTCTCCCTCGGCCTGTGTGCTCCTCCAACAGCGTGTGCTTCTACGCATTGGCTTTCTTTTCTGAGGAGAAACCTATGAAAAACAGCAGGAAAATGCTTCAGATTGAAAATTAAAAATTCATTTCTCTTCTTCTGGCTTAGGGCTAACAAAAACTTCGAGGCTGGTGAGAAAAGAAGTATTTTATTCATGAGCACCCACAAGTTTACACTGAGAAATCAAGAGGCAGCAAATGGAAGGTTATTCTTTTCAGGACTGACATATGCTTACCGTTTCGTGAAATCACTTGTGGCCTCGTCCTGGTCGTGCCTGACAAGGATACACTACTTCTCATCCTTGCTGGCATTTCGGTGGCTCTGGCGTTTGCTTATGAAAGTGAGTCATATGTGTTACTATTTGGTTCAGTACTCATCCCACAGAGAGATAACTGCCAAATAAAGTACTTTAAAAATACGATACTGGGTGCGTTCTTGCCGAAGCCATAGAAAAGATCACACTTCTTATGATGTGAGAGTGTATCATGAAAACCAATAAGAAAAATTTGGAATATTTTAGTAATAAAATGCCACAAATAAGTGCCATAGGGAAAACAAAATCAAAGAAGTCTACTCATGGCAACAGAAAAAAAAATCGCATAAATGCCAAGAAATAAGGTGTTTCCCTGATTCATGATAACGTCTTAGTATATGTTAAATGTTTTATACTTGCTGCCTTGCATTTGGTATTTCAAAGATATGCTAAACTAACATTTTAGTAACAGGAAGATAAAAGGTTACTTTTTCAGGTTGAAAAAATATTCTTCTGAGAACTGCGGCCATTATATAAAAAGGTATCTACTGGAAACAAAATGAAAAGACAAGCTACTGAATGGGAGTAAATACTTGCAAATGATGTGACCGATAAGGGGTTAATATCTAACATATATAAATAGCTCATACAACTCAATATCAAAACAAACAAACAAACAACCCAATTAAAAATGGGCATAAGACCTGAACATTTTTCCAAAGAAGACAGTCATTTGACCAATAGGCACATGAAAAGATGCTCAACATCACTGATCATCAAAGAAATGAAAATCAAAACCACAATGAGATATTAGCTCACACCTGCCAGAATGGCTATCAACAAAAGGACCACAAATAACAAATATTGGCAAGGATGTGGAGAAATGGTAACCCTTGGACACTGTTGGTGGGAGTGTAAATTGGTGTTGCCACTGTGGAAAACAGTATGGAGTTTCGTCAAAAAAACTAAAAATAGAACTACCGTATGATCCAGCAATTCCACTCCTGGGTATGTATCTGAAGAAAACAAAAGCACTAATTCAAAAAGATATATGTACTCCAATGTTCATAGCAGCATTGTTTACAATAGCCAAGATATGGAAGCAACCTCAGCGTTCATCAACAGATGAATGGATAAGGAAGATGTGGGATATATATATATATATATATATATATATATATATATATGTATAAAAAGATATACTATATGCATTATATATATCCATTACATGTATAATGGATATATATAATATATATAATACATAATACATATATAACGGAATATTACTCAGCCATAAAAGAGAATGAAATTTTGCCACTTGCAACAACATAGATGGACTTGAAGGGTATTATGTGAGATAAGTCAGACAAAGATAAATACTGTATGATATCACTTCTATGTAGAATCTAAAAAATACAACAAACTAGGGAATATAATAAAACAGAAACAGACTCACAGATATAGAGAACAAACCAGTGGTTACCAGTGGGGAGAGGGAATGGAGAGGGACAAGAAAGGGGCAGGGGATTAAGAGGTACAAAGTACCATGCATAAACTAAATAAGCTACAAGGCTTTATTGTACAGCACAGGAAATATAGCCAATATTTTATAATGAATGGATGAATATGTTATAATGAGCTATGAGGAGAGTACAACCTTCAAAAATTGTGAATCACTATGTTGTACACCTGAAACTTACATAATATTGTAAATCAACTATACCTCAATAAAAAAAGAAAAAAATATTTAATGCCTTTTTGGAAAGTTATATTAAACGTAATAAGTATCTTACTTTCTCAGAAATGTTAGCTACAGTTTCTACAGGAACTCAGCCCATAACGTCCTTAAGATATTTGTGGTGTACGTTTTTGAAATTACATGCAATTTATGGCACCGAATTACAATTTATGGCAAAGAATTCATTTACAATATGTACCTGAACTTTTGGTGTATTTTAAAGACAGACTAGACATGATTATGCACTAAACTGAGAAAATATAAAAATACAGGTAAAAATGTGTTTAGATGGGAATGTAACTTTGTAATAATTTTTTAAAGTCTGGAAGCATTCCTTAATTTGATCAAAATGTTTTTGCATTTCCAAAAAGAAAAGATATCTAATATGGTGAGAACATAAATTTGGATCCAGAAGCATGATCTACTGGTCTAACCAATCCTGAAGTTTAGAATTAATCCATTAATTAATGATGCCTACCTCTAGGTATCTTAAAACATTAAGAAATATTAGTTCCTGTGTAGTTTTTACAGCACTCTTGCGAAATAGGTATAGAGGCAAGGGCTACTACCCACAAGTTTTAGATGGAGAGCAGCTATGGCCCATGAGATAATCAATGGCAGAATGGAAATCTGAACAAAGGCAAATACAGGTCTTGAGTTCCTAGAATGGAAGGCAGAGTGTCCTTATATAGTGAAGTTGGTTAGAGACTTCTGTCGTGAGACTTGGCTCTGCAGTTATGGGGGCAGGACAAGAGAAACACCACAAGGGAATGTGGGTCCTCACCTGCTAGGAAGAATTGGCTTTGCCTTATCACTTGGTGAAGGACTCTACCCACTAATTGGGTAAGTAATTATCTATTAATGGTGTTGGTTACACTGTAGGTTTCCATGTTCACAGGAGCACAGGTTAAGTAGCCTGAGGCCAAAGTGATCTAAATAGACCCCAGAGATCTTGGTGACAGAAGCCATGTCTCAACTCTACATCAAGTATTAGCTGAATCTAAAGTACAGTTGGTGGTTAAGAGTGGAGGGGGTATCAGCGCCGCAGAGGGGTTTTGAAAGGATTGAGGGGACTCTGCTCTCTACATGCCCACTAACCTCTTAGAATGTGAACGCTTAGGCATGAACAGTAAGGAAACCTAGGTAAGTAGACTTTCTTCCCAGTTGGGATGCAGAAAAATAAAATATATACCTTGCTTTCCTTCCCTATGGATTTTTATCTTCCATTTAATAGAATTACTACAATTTCATTTACCTGGTGGAATTGTGACTAGTCTATAGACTTATTGTGTGCATTTTTCTCATCTAGGATCGATCTATCTATCTTCTGTATCTATTCATACAAAATGCTAAATAGAATGTTTAGTCTTTGCTTATAAAATCAGTGTTTGACTAGGAATATATTTACCATCTGTATTTTCATATGTTCCTGTACATGTAAATATACTTTTGCACTTTATTATTCTTTTAGCAAAATCATTTAGTTTACTGATAAGCTGACCTTTAGAGCATTAAAGGTGAGGTGGCATTTCTCCTGTAATTCTTTTCAAACAATCTAGAAACAGGCATAAAATTATCTGCCTCTAAGTTTCAATTAATTTCCTTTATTAAGACAGTAATGTATTTGATAAAAGAAAAATATTGTAATATTTTATCCATCTATATTGAAAATTATACAAAGTATGGTCTTCAAGTTTCTTCTGTTTCTTACATTTCTTAAGTACTTTTTACTATTTACACTGGTCCCTTTATCTCTTCATACTATGAGGAACTGGAAAAAATCCAACTAATCCAAGCCATTTACCAATGTAAAATCACCTGTAATGTTTAAATAAAGACAGTTATAAAAAGACACACCCTGGGGGCTTCCCTGGTGGCACAGCGGTTGGGAATCCGCCTGCCGATGCAGGGGACACGTGTCCCGGTCCGGGAGGATCCCGCATGCCGCTGAGCGGCTGGGCCCGTGAGCCATGGCCGTTGAGCCTGTGCGTCCGGAGCCTGTGCTCCGCAACGGAGAGGCCACAGCGGTGAGAGGCCCGCGTACCGCAAAAAAAAAAAAAAAAAAAACACACCCTGAGACGTAAAGATTCTGGTTTTCAGGACAGACAGGACCATTAGAATTTATTTAAATAGAATAAATGCAAAGTATGACACTATTACATTTTACTTAATGCAGAGCATGGGGTGGTCCACCTTGCTTAGTGGTTACAATGTGGGCTTTGGAGCTAGACTGTGTGAGCTTGTCTGTGTCCCAGCCAATAACCAGCCATGTCCAACCATGTGGTGTTGGACAAGTTACATGATCTCTCTGCTTCTCAGTTTTCACATTTACAAAACAGGGACAACGGCAGTCCTCGTTTCACATGGTTGCTGTAAAGTTTTGACCAGATAATAAATATAAGGCCCCTAAAATAGTTTCTGGCATACGGTTAGTGTTATTGGGTGAACCGTGTCCCCCCAAAAGATATGTTTAAGTCCTTGCCCCTGGTACCTGTGAACGTGTCCTTATTTGGGAATAGGGGCTTTGCAGACATAATCAGGTTAATATGAGGTTACACTGGATTAGCCTAATCCAATATGACTGGTGTCCTTATAAGAGGAAAATTTAGACACAGACACAGAGGGAAGATAGCCACGTGAAGAGAGAGGCAGAGATTGGCCTTATGCTGCCACAGCCAAGGAACATCTGGGACTACTTGAGGCTGAAAGAGGCAAGGAAGGACCCTCCGCTACAGGCTCTGAAGGCAGCACCACCGTACCAACACCTTGATTTCAGACTTCCAGCCTCCAGAGCTGTGAGAGCGTAAATTTTTGCTGTTTTAAGCCACCTACCTAGTTTGTGGTACTTTGTTATGGTAGCCCTAGGAAACGAATTCAGGCAGTATTCAATTAATTCTTTATTATTAGACATCGGTAAAGGCCAATTATAATGGTTGGGCTTTGATCTTCTATATTGTAAAGAAATAATGATGTCTGCTCACAACACAATCTTGCACGCCTACATTTCATGCCATTCCAAATATGTAAGAATTGAGCTCCAGCTTATTAGACAAAGTTCAGCTCTATACCATATGAAAATTTTGGAAGGTACAGAAGTGATCGGCATACAATAGGGTCAGAAAACATAGCCTTTTGACATTTCAAAAAGGAGGAAACAAACAACGTGCTTTCCAGGTTATACTAACTCTGCTGTGCCGTAATTGTTCGGGAAACACGGAAGTCATTTTGCACCCCATTCTGACCACAGATAAAATGAGATGAAAAGTTCTTTGTAAAATCACATGTTTGAACAGAAACTGTAACCCGTTGACATCTGGGGACATCATGTGGATGTTGCATTTTCTACATCATGTAGAAAAATGCCATTATTTAATGCTACGCAGAAAGAAAGCTAGGAAAGTCTCAAAGCCTTGAAAACCTTTATTTAAATCTTGAGGTTCTGAAAGAAGATTTGATTTTCAGTGTGTCCCCAAAGCACTCTAAAATAGCCACAGACAGTGGCTGAGAGCAAGGCTGGAAATCAGTTGACCTGAAGACTGTCCCATGTTGTACTCAGTACCAACTGACCTTAATCCTCGGCCAGGGAGCCCTTCACTGGGTCCCCACTCTTCAGAGGACCCTGCTCTGGCCCTGCTCCAGCCAGACTCCCTCTCATCATGTGGGCCTACCTTCCTTTAGAACAAGCTCCTGGCACCCACAAGCAGACCCCCAGATTCTTTGCCAGGTGACCCCGGGTCTGCTTCCAGGCCCCGTGTGGTCTTCTTCCCCAGGCCCGAAGCCAAGGGGTGCTGTTTGTAGGGTAGTGAGGGGTATATGAAGTTGGGATGTGCCTTCTGGCTGTCCTCAAATTCACACTCAAGACCCCTCCCAGTGGGTAGGTGGGAGGGAAGGGGGTGGGCCATGGCTCAGGTCTTCCCGTGCCACTGCTTTCTGGCACAGAACTGGTTGGAATCTGAGTGTTCTAAATTTGACGCTGGCCTTCCAGTTATATTTATCAATAGGAGGATAGACTATAATAGCTTCTAAGCCTGATCCATAATGTTTAAATAGTTACAAATAAAGTATGCAGCTTTCCTTGTGTTCTTGTCGCAGACCCTGGGAATGTCAGAGGAGGCTCTAGCGGTAGCATAGACGTTTAGTCACCCACTTTGTACCCACTGTCCCTTTTAAAAATCACAAGGCTGCCGCTCTATGTGTAGACATTGGAGCCACTATTTCAGGTTAAATTATAATAAGAGGAATAATTATAAAGGAAGATACTAAGATAAAAATATCCTACATATATTGGGGTCAGAAAGATAAATTTGTCAGGAGTAATAGGAAATTAATAAAAACCGAGAACTAGGACAATCTAGGAAGCATATGTACTAATTAATATTAATTTAAATATCCACATTTTAAAAAGATCCTTTTTATTTAAATATAAATAAAATATTTTAAGTATTATATGAATAAAACGTATAGCAGTTTTCAGAAATAGCTTGTTTATAGATTATCAGAAACAGAGTCTAATTTTTCCACTCATTTTTTCTTTCCATCGCTTGCATTTTGGTATTTCTAGTCCAAAACACAGGCTATATTGACTAGCAGTACGTTCTTGAATAGTGGAGAATAAATGCATTGGTCATATGATGAGACAATAAAAATATCTTTATAATAAAAGCTCTTTAAATCCATATTTTTTTTAACAATCAATACTACACAATTATTTTTAAGAACTCTGAGCAATTGTGTTGGATCGACAAAGCAAAAGGAGCTTTCCAATTAAATAAAGCAAACAATAACAAGATTCACTACCGAAATTAAATAATGGCACGTGGGATGTTTGTGACAAGGGTGATTTCAGAGCTTCTGCCAAGTGTCATGACCTGGCTTGAGCTTTGAAACAGCATCAGCTTTGGAAGCTAGAAAAGGGGCAACAGGAATTCCAAGCAGGTAGATTTTAAAGTAAGGAGGTTTCTTTCTATAATAGTCCCCTAGTCATGATCAGCCCTCTTCCCTGTAGACAAGCCACTGTCAGCTGCAGAGCAGTGCTGGTATGGAGGACAGGTTTCAAATGGTAATATAACCCTTCAGTTTCCACCAGGACTGCCCAAGCAAGATTTACCTCATAACACATTTATTATGCACTTATTCTTACATAGTACTGTGTCTTTTACCTGTGATATTCTAAGTGTCAAATGAGAAGCACAGATAATATATGCTATGAGTTCTTAGGAAGAAGAGATTATTGAGGGTTAGATACTAGACCTATAATTATCCAAGTTAAGACCCCCATTGTCATTTTTATATCTACCATTTTAGAGAGTTTTAATACAGTAAGAGAGGTGGCTTTTCAAGGGCACTACAGGATATGATTCAAGCACAGGTTTTGAGGTGTTATATACCTGGAATCTAATCCCAGGGTTAAATCTTCCTAACTCTGTGATTTAGCCATGCTACTTAAATTCTCCAAGCCTCAGTTTCCTCATCTGTAAAATGGTATAATAATAAAACTTACTTTATATCTGTAGACCCTGTCACACACATGTTTATACATCACAGAGCTCTTATATTTCTTCCCAAGTAGACAAAAATCAGTAGGTTTCACACACTGACTATAAAATTATAGTTTTGCATGTTATTTAGTTTTTGAAGATCATCACAATTCAGTCCTATTTTATATAATCATTAGTTTCTATTACTTTGGTCCAGGACGAATACTATAGTGATATATAAATGGCTTTATGATATTATCGAATTCTCTACAGCATAATTGTATTTTCTAGTGATTAAACTCCAACTCAGGAGAAAATATCTTTAATATTCATTCCAGACCAATATAATATAAAATGGGAAACTATAATTGGATGGCAACTCAGCTAATGTATTTCAGAAACACAGACATTATGCAACAATCATTATGGTTAATAGTATGCCTTTCTATTAAAAGCTCTCCTTTATGACTGGAACCCAAGAACTTCATTAAAACCAATGGTTATATTAGTAGTAGAAAGAAAAGAAAAAAGAAAGTCCTACAGTTTTCTGATAAATACCTAGACATTTTATTATAGAGTTCTCACTTTTTATCTTTCTTCTCCATAATGCTACTGTGAGCTACGGCCTTTGCCACTCTCAGTGCTGCTGTGTACAGCTGTCCAGGTTGTGTGGTGCACAAGTGTAGGAGGCTCCATTTACGCAGACTACCATGAAAAGCCCTTGGACTTGTGAAGTTCCCAACTGGAAAATTACATACGGTATCCCCGGCTCTCTACTTCCACTCCATAATGGATTCCTTGCACTAAACACTAGAATTTTGTGACCTCAGATCTGAACTAAATGAGATAACATTCCAAGTATGGCCTGAAATTGGAATATGGCTCCTCTTCAGCTTTTGTAGATAGATTCCATTCTCTGGAAATTAACAACTTAGAGTCACAGGTATGTGTCATATGGAATGTTAAACATGCAGCAGACATTGCTGACTTCTGATTATATGTGATGAAAACAGAGGAGGGATTATAATTCTAGCCCAGTGTATTCAGCCCACTCCTGGGTGGCCTCATGAGACCAGAGAAACAAGCAGTAGAAAGTACAGCAGATTCTGGAAAGAAAGAAGAGAATGGTAAACGAAAGAAAAATAACGTAAAAGAGTACTCTTAGTTGTGAGTCCTTGGTAGGTGACTTTTTCATTCTTCTCAGCATACTTAGAAGTGGGCGTTGTGGGCAACTCTGGCCTAAACTTGGAGCCTGACAGTCATCAGGGAACACAGCTCTGAGCCTTTGGTTTCCTCAGTCTGTCTGCCAGGGACATTTAAAACGTCTGTCTAGCAAACTCAACCTGGAATGGTGGATGTGCATCCGCCTTTGCAGTAGAATTGCAGAGCTTTGTTGTGGTTCTTACAATGCAGCTCTGCTGGAAGTTCTCCTTTCTAACCCCGGATGGAATACTGACTCTGACGCCAGAACTGAGATCCATGCATTTCTGCATTCGAACATTTTCTTTTTCTGAAGGAGTTCAATTTAACCCCAGGTGCATCACATTAGAGATGTGTCTGCAACTCAACTTTATAGTGGGTCCTCCCCGAGTATGAGTGAATGTATGTCGAGTAAACATCCCCAAAAGAGCCCATCAAAATGTAAACATGAAAGAATGCTCAATACAGCTGCGGTCTTACCATTCGCCTTGTCCTGCACATCTGGCGGAAACAGGTCGGGAGCATACCACTGACAGTCTGGCTGTGTGGAACAATAAAACATTATTATAGCAACATGGGCTTCAAACCAAACATAGTGGTGTGTTAAAAACGTAACTACCCTATGTGGCTTTTGTTATGCAGGCAACACAAAAGGGGTTTCTATCCAGACCTGGGGCCAATCTTGCTCACCCCTCTTATCTCCCTCATCACTATCACCATCTCCCTACCCCCCTCCTAAATCCACTCTGTGTTCAGCCAGAATGTCTACTACTTTGCGATTGTGGCTTTTTTTTTTTTTGAAACTGGATGTGTTTTGGATATGTGCAGAAGTATGAAGACTTTTGTAAAACTTACTATAGCCCGTAAATAAAACAAAAGAATTTATCATCAAGAATACTCTTTATAAAACCCTCGCACAGGAGGCAACAGGAAGACCAAGACAACAATGTACAAGTTTAATGTTTTCTGGTGGCTCAAGGAAGAAATCTAAGCCATTACATGAGGACATGGCTTATAGAGGCTCAGGATGGTAAAGGAGTGAAAATCTTTCCCTTTGTACTGTTCCTCTGCAGAAACTATTCTAAATTGCTTGGTTTAGACTAGAAAGTCAGTGAGAAGAGAGGGTAGACTTGGATTTTTCTCTTGGGATTTTTTTCCTAGATTTACACCAATTAAGAACAGCTAGACACTGAACATCAGGAAACCTGTTAAACAAATTGCATTGAAATAAATCATAAACTATAGACCTGAATTTCAAAATACAGTTCCAAGGCCAGAATCTTTGTATTTAACCACTTAGAACAGAGGAATCTCAGCTTTCCCTGCCAAGGAGGTTGGTTTGTCTTCCTGCTCCAGATGCTTGTTCCTGCTTCCTCTACCTTCTCCCCAAGACCCAGAGAAGACAGGCCCTTTGTTGTATTATCCAATTACCACCTGAAAATAACTCAGGAGAATTTTCTCTAACAACGAGCCAATAGGGGGCATTTTACAGGGCTGCCAGACCACTGAAAGTAGCCTAAGAGTTTAATTATCTAAGATGCTAAGAAATGCTGCATTTGGTACTGCCTGACCCCACTTTACCCTCACTCAGACACCTAGGTTCCTGGCTCTTTTTGGTCCACAAAAAGCTAGAAGAGGAAATGAGATCACCTCCGTTTTTCATCTCCTCGTTTATTTTTAGATGTCTCAAATAACACATAGGATAAGTGACCTGAGCCTCAGTTTCATATTCCAGGACAGTTGCCAAAAGAAGGTGATATACCATAATTTTACAAACACTATCGCATGTGCTTTAATTCAGGCTTAGAAATAAGCATGAGACATAAAATATTCTTTTAAAATGAACTCTGGGAGTTTCTGTAATTTCTCTCCTTATACTGAGATTTTGTTTAAGTGAATACTGATTGAAAATGTAGTCGTTACATGGTGTGGAATCTTGTTTCAAATACAGACGTTTATCTGGTGATAATTTTAAGTGATCTGGACTGCCTTATCTCTTGTAATTGATAGAAAAGGTTTGATGAGCTTTTATAGTAGGTGAACTTCTGCCTTTTTTCCACAAACGAAGATTTGAAGAAAACAGTCATTTTTACTTGTAGGCAAACTTGAATGAGTCCTTGGATTTATAGTTAACCTTCCACGAGAGTATTTCCCCCAATTCCCTAACCTGCAGACAACTAAACTCCTTAGTAAATTTCTATCTCTTTGTTTCCCACAATATTAATTTCCTTCTACATTCTGAAAAAAATACAGAATGATAGCTGTGTTTGGAGATTCCCAGAAATGTTTCTAGTGAAAAGTAAAAAGTAAGCAAACGGGTAAAGAAAAAAGAAAATGGAGGAGGGAGAGCAGACAGAAGAAGCAACCAACAACAACACAAAAAGAACCAAATTCTCAGCTGTATGCTGTGTCACACCAGGGTCAACTAAGAGATGCTCATTAAATTCTGACATCCTTCCTTCCACCACCCAAAGAGTCATTCTCTTCCCTTGGGAAAAGGGCTTCTGAGTCACACTCAAATACAAAAGTGTGAGAAGTTTCAGGCAACTAAGAGAACTATGTACTCCTTAAGTGTCCCGCTAGGAAAATCCTGCTAGGATTTAAAATCTCAGATTCTTTGCCTAATTGGAAACACAGTTAATAATAACTAAGGGGGAGGAGGTTGTCTGAGCCAATCCAAAATGCAGAAAAAGGCATGATTTATTTCCTGTATGAAGATTCTGTCTATGTAGGCAAAAATAGAGAGTAGAGACAAACTTGCAGACCATGGGGGATGGTGGGTGGAACACTGTTATTGAGAAGGAAAGGGAGGGTGCTCTGGGTCTGACTTATTCAGGTTGACTGTCCAAAGCAATTTCACTCACAACTAATGGCTCCACCGTTCACTTCATTTTGCTTGGGTAGACACAGCCATAGAGAGCAACTTAAGTGGGTCACTTTTTCTTGGATCCTTTAAGAAGATGCTTTCAACTGGAAAATGTCAAAAACTATTTTACACAGATGTAGCAATATTCATAGTAGTTGAATATAAGTCTACAACTGAAAAAGGTATCACCCAGACTGTTTTGCTATATTCACTTTGCTTTTCTTTATACACAGAAATGTCTTTTCGGTAGAGTCAGGTATGTCATTAAAAATGACCCATATAAAGTGTTATATGTTTGTTCCTGGAATTTTAGCTCAATTCGATAACCTTTCAGTTAATGTATTCCTATCTATATGTCCTATGGATACAGTGGCCCAAAGATAATTATAATGTACATAGACCACTGTAACTCTGCAAATTAGAGGCTGAGATAAATAGAGGCTCTTTATGTAGACAGTATTATGTGCCAAAATTCCCGCGACAGACATCATTTCTACCAAAAGAGAATATCAGCACTTATTAGAGATATAAGCACTTATTTGTTGCAATGAGAGCTCTTACTTACTGGGTACTTCTGTAGATCCTGCACAGCCCCAGGGCCTGTCGGTAGGCATGGATCCCGTAGGTGAAAATTCCAGCCGTAGTTACTGGTTAGGAAATACATCTGAGGAGAACAATGCTGTTGGTTTATGGGAAGTGGGTGAAATTGGGGAATCACACTGACACTTGTTTTATACAACCACAAAGTTTGGTTAAAATCTTACGGTTTAGCCTAAATCTGGCATAATACAAATTCAAGGTAGGAGGCCTGTCAATGCAGACTCTGGACTGATACAGATGAAGCTCACAGGCCAAATTTTACTTAAGGTGAAGCTGTAGCTACTTTTCCATGTTGAAGAAATTAGAAACATTTGAAAATATATGTAGAGTTAACTTTGTGTCTCTGAGTTATCTTCACGGAGTCCTTGCTTAAGAAGAACCAGCCTTTAAGCCATAAAATAAATTTTCTTAAACTGCAGCCAGAGACACTGATGACATAACTAAAGTCCAGAGAGGAAATTAGGAATTAAGAGAAACAATATTCATTCCTTAAGGCTACTAGCGAACCAATGGACTAGAATGCTCCAATACCCAAGAAGATACTCTACTTTCTCAAAAGAAGGCACAAGTCTTTGACGTAGTTTTCCACTGTTGTGGAAGCAACTGCAAGAAATACCAAGGAAATATATTTCCCAGGTGTTTGTGAGTCTATGAAGAAATCTCTGTTTGCATGAACACACACCGAAGCTTGTGCTACTGTAAAAACGTGTTCTGTAACATGTGCTTTTCATGAGTGTTAGGGTTGAGAGGCCTTGGTGGTACCTAAGCATTAACTCTCCACTGACATTTTAGTTGACAATGAAAAGCATGAGTTGTCCTAGGCCATCTGTACCAGAGTTTGAAAATGCCTTCAATTGGGACCATGAGGACCTGCTGTATTTGGGAATAAATGTGTAAAACTTAAAGTTGGAATTTCAAACACGACAAGAGTTTGGGCTTCCCTGGTGGCACAGTGGTTGAGAGTCCGCCTGCCGATGCAGGGGACACGGGTTCGTGCCCCGGTCCGGGAGGATCCCACATGCCGCAGAGCGGCTGGGACCGTGAGCCATGGCCGCTGAGCCCGCGCATCCGGAGCCTGTGCTCCGCAACGGGAGAGGCCACAACAGTGAGGGGCTCGCGTACCGCAAAAAAAAAAAAAAAAAAAAAAACAAGCACGACAAGAGGGCTGGTGAATTTCAGTAAGGACCAACATACCTGTTTTAATTGCCTTTCTAGTTTTTCTTTCTCCATCTGACAAGCTTTTATCTGTGGACAAAACAAAGGCATTTGTATATCAGAAAGAGCTCAAATGTTCTAAAGCTACTCTTGGCCCAGAGGGCAGTGATCTACTCAGAAATCAAGGGGGTGAAGCACTGATAACAGTCATGCCAACGAAAATAGCTGAGTTTTGGATTTTTCAGACAGGCACTGGTTCTATCTTGAAATACCCAAATGAAGTTTGGAAAGTTGGATAGTTTAAAATTGTTATTCCAATTTGTTGGGGCCATTATAATTCTCAGTTTTAGGTTGATGTATTTAGCTCTAGCTATAAATATAGATATAGACATAGATATGGATATAGAAACAGCTTCTACTGCTTATTGAATGTAATTGGAATTGGTCAATTGTACAGTCAAAGGCTTCCACAATAAACTTTAAAAGTTGCATATGCACTTAATACATGCCAGTCAGTGATCTAAGTGCTTTACACTTAATAACTCACATTCAATCTTCCCAATACCCCTACGTGATACTTAACATTATCATTCCTGTTTTACAGACGAGGTCACTAAGGCATGAGATGCTGAGTAACTTGTTCAAAGGCACACTGCTACACTTCATGCTTCTCACTATTTGAGGCCCAACCTCATCCAGCAGAGTCACCTATGCTGGGTTCCCCCAACATCTGACACATCTAGGGAAAGCTGGTTTTCTTTGGACTCTTTAGTAATGCTATTGTCATCCCTATATCCCTATAAAGCAAGGTCAAATGTCCCCTACTGTATGATACCTTTCCAAGTCCTACCTATCAGAATTATTCTCTCCTTTGGTCCTCCCATATAGATAGCATTTTACATTTACTATACGACTTTTTATAGTCTAATGTGTACTATGTACAGTCAGTTCTCATGATTCACGGTAGTTATGCTCTATAAAGTCACTGTGAACACTGAAGTAGCAAACACTGCACCATTCTCCCAGGGAAATGCAGGCTTAGGTTCCTACCAGCTTCTGGTCATGCCATTTTTGTAAATCAATCAATACATAATTTTGTTTTATGTGTGTTCTTTTAAAGACACCTCATTTAATAAATATTATAGATCCATTAACATGGAACTCATGGCCAATAGCGCTATATCCATCCCTGAATGAAGCTTATCTGACACATGCCTTTTCTCCATTAGGCACATCACAGCCTTCCTGTGCTCAGGAACACTGGACAGCACTTCAGCACTATGCTTGGGGGCCATTTTAAAAAAATGAAATCACCGGGGGCTTCCCTGGTGGTGCAGTGGTTAAGAATCCACCTGCCAATGCAGGAGACACGGGTTCGAGCCCTGGTCCGGGAAGATCCCACATGCCGCAGAGCAACTAAGCCCATGGGCCACAATTACTGAGCCTGTGCTCTAGAGCACATGCTCTGCAACAAGAGAAGCCACCACAATGAGAAGCCCGTGCACCACACCGAAGAGTAGACCCCGCTCGCCACAACTAGAGAAAGCCCGCATGCAGCAACGAAGACCCAACGCAGCCAAAATTAAAATAGAATAAATTTATTAAAAAAAGTGAAATCACCACCAAAAAGAATATGTGAAAAATGTGGCACTATATAGACCATGAAAAGGACACTTTTTACAGTATGAGATCTGAAAGAAGAAGACAGCATCAACTGTTGGACCTCCACTGGGAACAAGTGTGTCAGGAAGCTCAAGTATTTTGCTGCTCTGTACAAGTTCACAAGTGACCTTAAAGGTGGCACAAGAATCGATTTTGGGGTGACAAATATATTTTAGTGAGTAGGCAAATTCACAAAAATGGAATCTGCAAAAATGATGAGGACAGACTATATATGTCCCCCTCATTATCTTGTGAGTCTTTTAATAGAATGGATCATTTTTTAGTTCCCTCACAGCATAGAGCAGAATGCCTTGCAGAAAGAAAGCATCAAAATTAGATTACGAGGCACTGAATGTGGCAGGCTAATTATACAACTAAATGAAACTATTAAAAATTCTCCCTTCCAACAGATTATTTATGAAATCCCTGTGAGCCATTACTTGAACTAGATGTTTCTGCATAGATTGTTTTTCCCTTAACCCTGAGAACAACTTTGTGGAGTCATGAGGTAGGCATCATTATCTATATTTTACAGGTGAGAATGCTAAGAGAGGTTAAGCAACCTATTCTTAGAGACAGAGGTTTTAGAGTTATAAGAAACATTTTAGAGATCATCTACTCCAACTTCGTCATTTTACAGATGAAGAGAAGAAAGGTTGAATATTTGCTCAAGGTCCTCACTGATTGTCAAAGCAGGCATGAACATCGGGCTTTTATCCTTAAATATCTCCTAAGTATCTTTCACTTCACCACACTGACTGTTTTACCAGTCACTGCCTTAAAATGTCCTTCGTGATAGGAAGAATAAACTCTGGTATGTAAGCGACTAGTGGCAGATCGATTTGACCTAAAAATTCCTTTGGTCAAGTGGTCCGTTTGGACCACTGGTAATATGCTACTCAAATAAGGTCATGCCTATTCTATCATGGCATTTAATCTGCTGTTAATACATTTAACATAGATTGTTAAACCATCTATTACATCCGGTGAATTCTGTCTTCCTTTCACCTGAGTAAATGAGACTTTTGAAGAATAAATGCTTGGATTATCATTATAAAGAAAATTTTGATAGTTTTAGCATATCACTAGAATCCTCCCCTAGTTCATAAGCAGTTATACTGTACTGTAATTAGACAATACATTTATTTTTTGATATCAATCAAAAATTACAGATAACATGGGAATGAAAATTACTGTGAATTATAGTCTATAATGTAAGTATCTGGTTGTGTGTTTCTGGCTGTACTACAGCTTTAATAAAGGCAAGAACATTGCCAGTCTAGACAAATATTTATCATCAATCTGAATTTAATGTAGTAGAATGAATAAAATTAAAATACAGCAGGAACTAAAATGATTTGTGCAGCGACAACTTCAAAAAAATTACGGCAGCTTTGCATGTAAGGCATACAAATTGAGACAGTGATTTTCTCACCGAGAACAATCAGAACATTTTCTCACCCACTGTTGTAAAAGTATGTTGCATGAATTATTTTCAGAAAAAGCATTGTATTATATTTTTATCGTTATTTTATTCCTTCCAGTTTCTTAGAAAGGAAATGGTTCTGCCAAATAATTCTCCATGTAAAACTAGGGATTTAAAGTTAATCCTTAAAAAAGATGTCAAAGAAGAAACTAAATTTAACTCACAATCTACTTTGTATTAGGAAGAAGGCGATGACAAAGAGTTTAACATCTCTTCTAAGACTAAGAATCTTAAAGCTACAGAGCTGTCACAGCCTGTCCCACAACAATTCCTTATTTATTGAAAAACACTGCATAATTTTGCAAATTAAAAATTTTGTGGTTCATTGTTTTTTCTTAAGCCAAATTTGTGTTAGCTACATTTCCCTCATTAACATCAATATTTACCCGTCAGGGCAACTTCCCGAGTCTATGTTTAATAAATTCTATTGCACCTAATTTTAGTATGCTTACATTTAGTATTCTATTCTAATAAAGTGGCTAACATTATCTGGCTTCCTTGAGAGCACTCCAGTTACTTTAAATCTGGGAAACCACTGAACAAAATTCTTGGTTTCACTAGGTATATAAATGACATTTAGTATGTATGTTTTTAGAAGACAGGAACATTCCAACATAGCCCTTCAAAGAAAATGATAAGAATTTAGAAACAACTTCACTGTACTAGAGTGTTTTGGCTTTGAATTTGAGTGCTAGGTAGTTCCAACTCCCATTCTACCAAGATAAATATTATGAGAAAAAGATCAAAAGAATTGGATTTTATAAAAGACTTTGGAATCCAATTTCTTGGAAAACTCCTTAATATACTTAAGATGAAAGAAATCTCTAGTCATTTTCATCTCTTTACAAGATTGTTTAAGAATGATTTCATCCCAGGTGCTAATCTCTCAAAAAAGAAAAAAAAAATCCAACAGCAATTATGGATTATGGAAGCCAATTATGGAAGCCAAAATGTCTAGAGCTTTAAATGAGAAAATAAAAATAAAATACATACGTGCTGGCAAAGATTATTGGGCTTATACCTGAGAATTCAGCCTGTTCAACTGGGTTTGAGAAGTTTGATTAATTTGCTGTAGCTCCTCTTTTTCTTGATTAAGTCTTTCTCGGTCTGATCGCTCCTTTTTGAAGTCTTCTTCGTATATTTGCACCTAGGAAATATTAACTTACTGTTACTGCTAGCTTCCTTTTCTCTTAAGCCATTTAAATGAGTTCCGGAGAGATGCTATCTGGGTTTGTCCAATCTGAGACATTCCGTCCTCTTTTCATGAATATTTCTTTATGGTGGGGCTCTATCTTGATACATATGACTATAATTTTACCTTTCACTTTGTTTATAATGGCAGTTCTCAACTTTTTTCTCCTTGAGCATATATCAGAAATTCATAAGTAAAGTAATAACATGGATATTTTGAAAATAATTCCCCTCCCCGATTTTTTATTGCATATTCCATTGTTGTGATGAAGCCTTGCTCCTCCCACCCCATCAGTGTTAAGTTTCACTGTTTTGGAGCAAATCATCCATCTCTAAAACAAGGCTTTGATGTATAAATATCGCTTGAAGTTCCGAAAGACAGTTTACTGACAATAGCTGCTAAGTGAAGCCACTAAATACTGACATGCCAAAGTTTCTAAATATAAATTATAAGTTTAGCACAAGATAGAAATGAAAGGCTCATGTATGTGGGAGAGCAAAGCATGTTTATTGAAAGATATTCACCAGAGTTGGCCTTTATAAGTAATTGTGGGAGTATATCATAAAAAAGAGTAACATTCTAGTGGAATGCCTCTCAAGAGGTACTCCAAATATTCCAGAAGAGTAATCAAAACAAACCCCCCCAAACCAGATTTAATTATTGTTGTTTTAATTGGCGTAGTGTTGGCTGATGGCTTGGAGACTAGAATGTGGAGTTATTAAAACAAATGAAGCTTAAGAAATGAAGCAAAGGATTTCCTCTAAAACCAGATTTAAACTACGACTTACATGGGAACCTAGTAGCTAGATTTCGTCTATTAAAGTTAATGCACATTGCACCACCATCAGCAACAGTGCAACAAATTTTAACTACAGGATTATCAATTTTAAGTCAATAATAATAGAACAAAATGTAATAGGCAAGGGGGGGAATTAAATATTTTACATGGATCTAGATGCAGATATACATATTTAATTTCAAGGCTTTATTCACCAGAAGGTTGCAAGGGAACTATACCCAGCCAATCTGATATTTTGTTTTGGGGTGGTTTTTTTAGTTGAGAGCTGAGGTTCAAATCCAGACACAGTTAAACCAATGCTCTGTAAATAATTACCAGAGGCATCTGAAGTGGGAGAAGTCCATCTGATTAGAACAGATGGACGCTCTTTATCAAACACAACACTGACAGCGATTTCATCACTTAGATGGCCAAGATTCGAGCTCAGTTTCTTTGTGAATTTAAATCCTTTAGGGTTTCACACAGCACTTGGTGATGTAATGATTGTGGGTACCCAATTAGAAATGTGCACAGTTAAAATGTGAATGCCGAAAGCTAGCAAAAGGGCCATACAGAAACGAAGGAGATGGATTCTGGTCTACTCTTGGGGTTTATGCGAAAAAGAATACCTGCCATTGTCTGTATCAAATACGAATTAAACCTTTACTGTAAACACGTGTAAGAGCAACTCTCTCGCATGTGGTGTACATTATACGGGAGCACTGAAGATGACTCAGGTGTCTGAATGTAAGCAGTACCTTTTTCAGAGGAATGCTGGCTAGAGCCAGTGGTACTTTAGGAGCTGAGAATTTGGCAGTTTTAACACTCCGATTATGCACTTATTCTTTCCATGGGTCTATTTTCAAGCTCTATATTTGATCCTGAATGTAATGAAGCAGATTATTTCAAACTGAGTTGACAGAAGAGAAAATCCAACTTTATGTCAAATGCTCTGAATTTTTTAGATTTATAGATAGGTTACTTCCTATGAAGTAATAACAATAAAGTAAACAACAACAACATCACAATTGCTCTATTCTTCCTTGTATTGCTTCAGGAATCCTTGTAATTGGTACTTTCTCAGAGCAAAACAGCCAACAAGTCATACCCAGGGGCATCAGAAAATAATACTTCCCGGCTCTTTGTTCTATGTCACCCTATCCCCTGCCCCTGCCATTGCTAACGTATTTCTGACAATGTGTGCTTCTGGGATTGGAATTCCTATATTTCCTGTACTTATCAATATCACTATGAACTGTTCCAGCCCTTTGCTTATATTAGTTTATTTAACCTCTTACAGGAAAAGAGATGTGATATGCATGGGTGGCTCCTGAGCTAAGCCGGCTCCAGCTGGGTGAACTAAAATTAGACTCAAGTAGTTTAGGCAGTGCTATATCCCCACAGCCCCATGTTGCTGGTGCATGCAGAAGCTTAGAGAGAGCATCCTTTACTCTTGCTGTGCACTTGGAAACAGTGAGTGAAGTTGGGTGAGTTAGGAGGAGGAAACCATTGTACATCAGTAAATTCCTAGGTGGTGCCATCTGTATGTAGGGATAGATGAACAGACCTGGCTCTTCAGTGACTATGACCAGTGCAGAGCATTCCCTTTAAAACTGCCCTCATTGTTCAAAAGCCCAGAGGCCTGCAGCTACAGAATAATAGCCCGGCTGCTACCATTTTCTGAAAAGGTCCAGAGTTTGGGTTAATAGTGTCTTCAAAATAAATCATGTCTACATTAAACCCTCTAGACCCAGTGCTAATAGAATTTCACTAAAAGGTTAATTAGCATGCCTCCTTTTTAAGTGTATAATCTTGGGCGAGCCACTTAATCCATCTGAAACTCAATTTTCTCTTTTTTTTCTCTAGAGTTGGACTAGCTGATCTATATTTTCCCATAAAGCTTTAAAATTAGGTAATTCTAATTAAAATGCATGCAAATACCTTTGACATGTTTTGAATAGGAGGACTTCCAGAAATGGCTAAAGCAGCATGAACAATGGGCCCTAAGTTCTCCACATGACCGCTCCACTTTCAACTTCTCACCTGCTGTTTGAGAACTTCCATTTCTGTTCTCATCTCCTCATGGCTGCACTCCATTTCAGACTTCCGCAAACAATCCTCAGGAGATGAAGAACACTCCATTTTCAAGGCATCCTGAAGAGCCTGTGTTATAAGATAAGCACACTGTTGACCCGAGAGTTGCCACATCATATGAATTTCTCTACAATTCCTACAGTCATCTCAAGTGCACTCATAAGGTAGAATTTCATTTTTAATGCTACCTTCATCACTGAGTAACTTTCTTCATATATGCATTTTTTTTTTCAGAATCTCCATCTTTTCTCCATGATGGTGCTTATGTTATTCAACTCTCATTGTTACTTGAGAAGGCTTTGGCGTTAGAGATCCTTCCACCTAGCCAACCATGAGTGGAAAACAGATACATAGCCTTTCTCTAGAGTCTGCTTCAGTCAAATATATGCTCCATCAATAAGGCTTGAACTTCAGGGAGCATCAGAATCACCTGGAGAGGTAGCAAACATGCCCACGCCTGGGCATTGCCTCCAAGGATCCTGAATCAGTATATCTGGAAGCAGGGCCTGAGAATCTGCATTCCTCAAAAGCTGACGTTCCTGCTCTCAGATGACATTTAAAAAAATATATCTTCATTGAAGCATAATTGCTTTACAATGGTGTGTTAGTTTCTGCTTATAACAAAGTGAATCAGCTATACATATACATATATCCCCATCAGATGACATTTTGAATGATATATTTCTGCTATCTAACCATGTACCTTACAGGAGAGAGGGAAACTCACATAAATGGGAACCCAGGCAGATTCATTACCCATTGTTGTACGGTTCTGCTCTGTACTCCTTTAGCATGACGTGCCTTGGCCTAGACACAGTCATAATTATTCTCCAATAAAACACCCACTAACCCACTAGAGGGTGGAGAGAGTGCTCTGCTTTCTTGACATGCAGTACAACTTGGTGTTTTCACCGTGGGGTGAGGAAGTGAAGCAAATAAGAGACACTTAGATTTGCCAGCCAGATCATCATCCTTACTCATAATTCCATGGCACTCTTACACATACTATACTTTCTCAGATTATATGAAAGACATTGTCTCTATTCTGAAGACTTTGGGCTCGTGATGAGTTAAATAAAACGGCCACCAAAAACTGTGACAGGACATACCTCATTCTGTTGTGGTTTCAGAGCCCACACACAATGTGACTACTTGCTCATTATCAAATGAGTCCTCTATACAAATAGAAAGGTTCACTTCCAAAGCTCCAAGACTTTACTGCCTCTGTATTTCTTTAGTAGCTTCGATGGTGTTCATTTGATGATTCTATTAGTAACTCACTTCCCTGCATTACTACACAATATTGTCATAAGGATAGAAAAGAAAAGCAAATTTAAGGTCTTAAATATGCATAGCTAAGATTAGAAGTTTCCTAATAGAATGTCTTATAGTCTAGCCTGATGTAAATATCATTTTTCAGGAAGTTGTAAGAAAAACAAGAACTTTTTTCTTCCTCCAAGAATTATTAGACAACAGAAGTTGTTTAATAATTTAGGTTTTGTTAGAATTTATTGCTAAGCTACATAGTTCTAGGAATTATCATAATAGTTATATTTTTAAAACGTGTCACTAGTAATAGAATCTAGGGTGGGGTAAACCAAGTGAGTCAAGATAGTCAAATATGCTGGTTCTATATCCTACAGCTATGAATAGACTACTTTTGTAGGTTTTGTAATATCTGAATTTTCTGATCTACCTTTCATGCTATTCAGACTTCTAGAAATTTTGCAAATGAGTCATAAATGAAAGGCGAGTCTAGTAGACATTTATTCCATCTTGGGGTTTTCCAACTTCCTTGAACAAACACCTGTAACCTACTCTAGAGCAGCAGTTTACCATAAGCACAGATATACTAAACAGATCTACCCATCTCACAATGGCAAGATGTCAGACACATCAGTTTTGCCCATGGGTGGCCCTGGTTGACTAGCCTCAGGTAATTTCTCTCACTTTGATCAAACATCTGGCTTCTCTGTCAAGAACCTGATGAAAACAATGCCCTTAGGTATCTCCCTCAAAGCAAATAAGTAAAATTCAGTACACATAGTTGTGTGAACTTCTGAAAACCATATGTTAATTGCTAAGGTGACATGCTACCAATTTCTGCTGAGACCGGGTCAGCAGGCAGTGGGTTTGTGCAAGCGGGGTGGACCCCAAATTTCCATGCTGTAATGAATGGTGCACACAATTAGCTACCCAAATCATCATTTTGAGTAACTTCTATTTATTACAGTGGTAAAAGAGAACAGAAGAAAAATCTATACTGTAAAATAATAATTTCTTACATTCCATTAGACACTAATACTAAATGAGAAAAAACCTAAATGAGAAAAAAATCTCTTTGCACTAAATGAGAAAAAATGAGAAAAAAAATCTCTTTATAGCTCATCACTTTCTATGTTTTTAGTGACAGTTGAAGGTATAGATGTGTGAGATGAAATCTTTTCTGGCTTGAAGTACCTTTTATTTTTCTCTTACTACTCATAAGTAATGTGTTACGCCTATTAAAACATGAATCTCAGGGCCAAAATTGGCTACTGAACATATTAGGTACCAGCAAATTACATTAATTAGTTACTTCATCCATTCATCCAGTCAACAAATATTTAAGAACATACTATGAGCAAGGCCCTGTTCTAGGCACTTGGAACGTAGCAGTGAACAAAATAGAGAAACTCAGGGCCCCATTATGACTGTTGTCTTTGTGAGTCCCTTCCTCCCAATAAATATGTAGTAAAACTATATATTATAATTGCATTCTTACAAAGATGAATATGTTAATATGAAAATATATTTTCAACCTCATACTTTAGGTTTTTTCCTCTGACTTTAAGAGAAATTAAGCGTATTAATGGGCCACTATAAGTATTGTGGGCCCTCAATACTGTGTCCACCTTGCCTAGGAGAGAAATCTGCCCTGCAAATATCCTGCCCACATGGAGCTTACAATCAAGACTGGGAGACAGGAAACAATTAAGATAATAAATATGAGACATTATGCATATACTAGAATGCAATGAATTCCAAGGAAATATTAAAACAGGAAATATTAGAAGTGGAGTATGTAATTTTAATTAAGATAACCAGAAAAATCCTCTTTGAGAAGATGACAAGCTCTGAATTTTACTCAAATTAATTTTTCTCATTGAGATTTTCTGATTATAATCATGATTTTTAAAGTTTCTACTAATTAAAAAAGATTTTCTATAAACACACCTACACAAAAATGAAGGTTATACATGGGTTTGAGTAAAAAACAGAGTTCTCGGCTGTTTTAATTTCGACAGGCTTTATATCCTTGTGCCTACATTTATAGAAATAGAGAACAGAAGAAAACTGATAAGTAATAACATATCAAAAATGGGAGAGATTTCAAATATAATCTCAATTAATGTCAGTTCCTCTAATTCATTTGCGAAGGATTTCCAGCAGTGATTAAGACAGAAAATTCATTTGCCCTGAATTTGTATCTCTGAACATTGTTTTTCTCTCTTAAACGACAGAGAAGTACATTGTTTACGAAGTCAATCTCCAATTTCTCATTTTCTCCTGAATAATAACTTGCCCCATAAACAGATCAAACATAGCATCACATTTGTAAAGCACCCTATCAACCATACAGGCATATAGTTAACACTTTGGGGATATTTAAGTTACACCTCTGAACACTACTTAACTACAAGATGGCACACGGTCCCAAAGGCAAGCACTGAGCACGTGTTTAAGGCCAGTCAACCACCTACTCTTTTTTTAGAAGATAATTTCTGTTACTTTGGTCCAGAAATATCTAGCTTGAGAGATGACTATCTCAACTCAACCATGTACTACAAATATTACTACGGTCCACATACGATGTGGCTCTTGGAAAAGTCAACAGCAAAGGATTTAATTTTTTTCCCTGAACAAGTCAGCAATCCCTCCCCCAAGAAAATTAAGGTTTAGTCCATTAAAACCACACACACACACACACTCACTTACATGTCGTCCTTTTGCAGCAATTCACAGGTAGCTCCTTTGAATAGTTGTTGGAGCAAAGGCATTAAATCACCAGGATTTTCTTAATAGACCTACACACTACTCCCCAACCCCCCATTAAAGGTGAGTTTTAGGCTTATTCTCAGGAAGGCCGCCATCTCATTTTTGGATTTGGCATTTAGCTTGCTTCCATATAGTCTGAATTACACTCAGCAGCTCCACAGTGATGATTTTAAAGAGCAGCCTGTTTTCCTCAGGAAACTTTCGCGGTTGACCAAGAGATAACGCTACTATTCGCAAACACCCACTTGCTTTATGCGGTTCTTTGATCTACCAAAAAAAAAGAAGTTCTTACTCCCTTCTATACTTTCTCCTTATCGCTTTCTTTAATGACAATTCTTTGCAGAGACATGAATTCCCCCCAAAATTCTTAGCCAAGTATGGCTGAACGAAGCAGATAGGAGTGATTTATGCAATTACAGAGACCTCCGTGCAAGCCCCCGAGACTGAGCCGCATTGCAGTGTGGCTTTTGCTGTGAGCCTCAGCCCAGAAAGTGCTCTTTATACAGAAACCTTTCATCTCTCCAGCTTCACCTGGCCTGATACCTTATTGAGGCGTTTTATTTCACATTCAAAGTGTTGCTTCTTCTGGCTTGCGAGAGCAATTTTTTCCTTCAAAAGCTTATTCTCTCTCTTCAATTCATGTAATTCTTCATTTAGGCTCTCCTTTTCCTTCTGAAGTAGAAAGCAAGAAAACAAATTCAAAATCAATAAAATTCAGATGAGATGATATTGTAGGAATACTTCTGAAATAAAAAACAAACAAACAAAAACAGGACCTTAAGTGCTAGATTTTCACTTAACATTCCATTTGAGCAATAATCTCTGGGTGGAGGTCAGGATTAGGATAGAAGAAATCTTTATGTTATCCTTACTGCTACTACGTTTTGCAACCCCAGAACAAGCTATCAAAATCTCCACTCCTCACTTTCAAGGGTCAAATGGGTCTGCAGAAAAAGCTACTTGCTCTTACAAGGTGATGAAAGAGTGACTCACTAAAAATAACTGAAAGTTCTAATATGCAAAGTGTCATTGCAACAAAAAATACCAAATATCTCAAAGCCCAATCCTGCATCATTCAGGACTGGTGAGAGACAAAGAAGAGGATAAAAGACAAAACCTCAGGCAATAAGACATTTCACCACAGATAATTATTCAGAGCACTATATTGTTCTGATGATTACTTTTAAAAGGTAGAGACGAGCTAGTCCAACTGCCATCACTCCTCCACTTTTCAGATCACCTTCAAGGAATCCAGTGTTTTAAGTAACTGAAGCAAGGTCGGTGGCTTAGACAATAACAGGATTCAGACAACATCTGCCTCCTATCTCTTAATTTTATATTCTGGACAGTAAACGTTTTGTGGAGTGAATTGAATTTTTAACGAGACTGCAGTTTTAACCCAGTAAAATAAACATTCTGGAATTTAGGTAAATCAAGATGAGGAAATAGCTAAGATATACGTTAAAGTATATTATTTTAATAGCTAATATTTCCCATCACAATGATTAAAGAAATCTACTTTAGGTGAGTCGTTTTCTTTAAAAGTGAAAACACTTCTCTTTGCCTTTGTCCAAACAGAATAGGTCCATGTGTACACAGAAAAGTTACCAATCTTTTTCTAACTCAGCATAGTTTAAGAGAAAATTATTTCCACAAGAAAATGGTCCCAACTTCATAGGGAAGAAATTACCATGATTCCTGTGCTGCATGTAAATGGAACCGAAAGGGACTCTTACGTGGCGGAAAGGGAGTTGCTAAGCAAGGAAGGGAACCTGAACTGACGATGTCTGCACTGATTTGTGCTACGTTATTGACATTAAGTCATCTAAGCCCTACGTCTCAGCCCTTTCATCTCTAAAACGGCAAAAATAAGAGTTTCCTCACAGATGGGCTGAGGATGTTAAATGAGACGATGAGGGTGAGATACTTTTCAAAAATGTTATATTTTTAACATGACAAAAGTAATACTTATTTGTAAAGCTCTCTGTAAGCTGAAAAGCAGCTGTACAAATACAAGGAATTGTCATATTATCAACACTGGTAATAAAAATGATTAGTATGAGTAAAAGCAAAAACGCAAAACGAATTTTCTCCTAGGCTGCAACGTCCGAGAAAGACACCCCAAAGCCCTGGCTCAGTTCTGCCCGCGGGTGGAGCCGGGCAAATTAAGGTCTGCCTGTTTGCGCGACAAAGAAGGAAGTGAGCCGGCACCTCCCGCCCTCTGATTCTAGAGAAGTGGCCCCTATTTTTGGCTCTGGGGACTTGCGTAACCCGTACACCGTTGCCCGTCGGTCACCGCTCTGCAGAGGGTTGATTTGAATAAACGGTTGGTTCTCAACCATCTGGAGGCAGGGCCCCCCCACCCTTCCCCCTACCGCGCGCTCCTGGGGGCAGGGAGGTCGCTCCTCGAGCCCCGCCCACCTCCTCGCGCTGCTGCAGGTCGCTCTCCCTCTGGCTCTGCTGCAGCTCCTTCTCCAGCGTGCCTAGGAAGCTTTCTGCGGCGTCCAGTTTCGTTTTCAGCTCTGTGACCTGAAGAAGTGGTTCACAGACAGCTGCAGACACCTCGCCTGAAGCCCACAACCCCCTGGATTTATTCCCAGCCTAAGCACCCGGGGACAGAACTGGCTCAGTCTTGGGCATCCCCTAGGGAGTGGCTCTTCTTCCCACCGCCCCAAACCAAGATCGGGTCTTTTGCTTTTAAAAAGAAGTTTCCTCTACAAGAGAAAAAAGCAAACACCAAGACGGCCTCCAGCCTTCTTTCTCTAGACCACACCACTTTCGAGGAAATAAACCCGTAGACCTTAAGGGAGCCTTCTAGGCTTGTCATTCTATTCTCGGCTCGCAAGGTGTGCCTCATCTGATCTGAAAAGGACAGCGAAGGATAGGGGATAAGCGAATATACCCACCTTGCTGAAAAACAGACATGACCTTTAACTCATCAGTAACCTGCAGCATTTGACCTGCTACTAAATGCCAAATTAGTCGTCTGAGTGACAAGGGTCCAGTGAGAAAAGCCTTAGGGACAGGCACGTCATCAAAGATGGGAACTGTGACCATTGTTAACCCTGGGTCTTCATGCAGCTGCAAGCCGTTCAGGAAGGCAGCTTAAACAATTTTCTCTGGGATCATGTGCTTTAAAATTTGGAGATCCCAAAGCTGTCCAGACCGAATATTATACGGTGGCTTGACCATGGCCTGGTGCAGTGAAACGTTACCCTGCTCTTTCCAAATTTAATACTCTGAGTATCAAAATGAGGAAGAAAAGAGCAATACTAATGTATTTCTCACGTGTGGTCAAGTTTCTTGACTCTGAATTATTTTGGGGAGTTTACCTTCTCTTTCCTCTCTTTTAGAACATGGAATGGTTTTAAATTATAAACTGACTTTTACCCTTCAAAATATATTTCCTCCAAAAAAAATTCTTTCTCACCAAAGCAAAAGTTTCTTGACAGAGAACATGCTTTGGAGAGAAGAAGGGATTCCCCACTTCCCCTCACACTTATGCTGTTAACACTGCTTGTCTATTTTTCTGTGGAAAACAGCTTATGTTATAAAGAATTAGAGAAGTAGCCTTGCACAAAAAAGTGTGAACTTTAAGCCATTTCTCACCTCACATATAACCTTGTGTTTTTCTGGCTGCTAGTAACAAAGCCGAGGCCAGGATACTGTGTGAGCTATGATAAATGTGGGCAAGAACTCTAGAGACGGCACTGGGGGCTATATTTAGTACCTTTCTTTTGCCATGCTTAAGACAATTCACTGACACGTTCCTTCGTTCATTAATCTTCAGTACCAAGAGGCCGATAATGCACTCAGCACCCTACCCTTCATCATTTTACAACAGACAGCTGGCTACCCACAAATCTCCTGTAGTTGAAATCAATGAGAATCTTCACATACTTGTCTCCCCGAGATTACCGATTTAAAGCAAATACCAAACAGAGAGGTGTTTACCTTTCTTTCATATAACTTTTTCATGCTTCTAAATTGTTGATCCCATTGCTGGTTAACTTCCAGGAGCTGAAATTATTAAAGTTTGGTAAAGCAACAAAGGATTTTGCCCATTTGGAAATTTAGCCAAAATGAAATCACTTTTCGAGGCTACTAAGGTTTTGGAAGCCATGGGGGAAGACAGTATTATTTCCACCAAGTTCTGGTAGACCTGGGATAAGTTAATTGAACACATTCACCTTTCCTAATTGGTTCACATATGAAAAACTATTAAGCCTTAGGTATATCAATTTATTAGCAACTTCTAACTTTGCTTAGTTATTTGAATTTCCATCTTCTTGTTTAATCTAACCAGAATCTGATAAAAAATTGTAAGTATTAATGGTTTTATGTAAGATTTATTAATATTTGAAGGGACTTTTTTCAAACCTTTCCATATTTTTTATGTGCTTACATTGATTATTAAAATGAAATATTTCTTCTAGCTTTTTAAAGGCAGAATTTATATTAAAAAATTTCAAGTTCGGGCTTCCCTGGTGGCACAGTGGTTGAGAGTCCACCTGCTGATGCAGGGGACACGGGTTCATGCCCCGGTTTGGGAAGATCCCACATGCCGCGGAGCGGCTGGGCCCGTGAGCCATGGCCGCTGAGCCTGTGCGTCCGGAGCCTGTGCTCCGCAACGGGAGAGGCCACAACACTGAGAGGCCCGCGTACTGCAAAAAAAAAAAAAAATTCCAAGTTCAATTAACTGATAATCATTTGCTTGCAATACTGTGTTTTCTTTTAAAAAGTCAGTACATGATTTGTATAATATACTCAGCTAATGGATAATATCACCTTTTTGGAAGCATAGGTTTTTCAGGGAAAAATAGTTTTTGTCATAAGACAATATTTAGAAACAATTTAGGCTGCAAACAATTTGAAAGTTTTAAAACTGTGTGCCAAATAGATGAAAGAAAAAACACTAAGACCTGTTTTCAGTTTTCTTGTAAGGGAAGTCTACAACTTTCCACATTAAGAGAAATTCTAACACCTATAAATATGGGACAGACATGGAGAAGACTGTCGCAATGACTAAAATGTAGCAAGACTTTCTCTTAATTACAAAGCAAAATATCTAATCCAGAGTGGCAGTTGCTAGGTAACTCTTATGCTGGAAATATATATGACTATTTAGTATAAGACTATATAATATTATTATGTAAAGATCCCTGATCTGTTGTTATTTTAGGGACTAACATTTCTATGCTATGGTAACATTACTCTGCTATAGTTCAGTAATTTTCCAGAAGGGCACATTATTTTATGCAGTATCAAAGAAGGGTAGAGGAAACCATAGAAGAAAACATGAAGGCTGTAGCACAGAAAATGATTTCGAAAAGGAATTACAAAATTGACAACAGAGTGCCAGAACTGTTAAGGAGAATAAAGAGGTTCTAATATTCATTAAACTCAGAAAAACAGAACTCAAAATAATATCCATCACACTCCCAATGACATTTTAAAACAAATTTCTCTTATGATCAAGCTCCTTAACCCCTGTTGGTCAGATGCCCAACTCATGAAGTCAGAGCACCTAATCAGTGATACAATAAAGCCTCTGACAGTTTGAGTTTCAAGGTGTGTCAAGTGCCGAGCAGAAAGGGCACAGATGATAAGCTCACCTAGCCCGTGTGGAGGAAATGTCTAAGTTTTGAAAAAAATAAGATTATAATTATTGGATTTATGGCTTTGTCATTTTTATTCATTTGCACAAGCACTGAGAGACCGAGTAAGAGATATGTAGGTGAATAAGAAAGAAGTATTTGCTCTCAAAATAATGCAGTCCAGTATCCTTAAGATAAATACTGTGACCCAATAACAAAAATAAAAGGCACTAGATGCCTATTTTATTCTCAGCATTAATCCATGGCACATGCTTCAACTAATATTTCAAAATTACCTCTTTTCTCTGTTTTTCCAGGCACCTTATCTTTTGTTCAAGGAAATTTGTTAAGTTTTTTCTTCTCGATGATTGAGTCCACTTAAAAAAAAAAAAGAAGAAAAAGAGTGAAACAGAATAGTCTGTGAACAGGAGAAATGCTTCTCTTCACAAACTCTCATGTTGTAATTCATAAAAATATTTTAGCAATAATAATGCTCACACCATAGTCCTTCATAGAGACCTGTTGATGGAAAAGCTTTATATTTTAGACTCTTTTATATGAATTAAGTACCAAAATAATTCTCTAATAAATTACGAATGTATCTATATAATGGGCAAGTAAGAAATTAGGATTTTATGAATTTGGATTTCAACCCTTTTCCAAAAAAATGAAAATTCAGAGTATAATGTATATAGAAATCAGGTAAGTTTCATGGATATATGTTAGGTATTTACCTGGTAAACATTTCTAAAAAATCATTTTTGTAGACATACCCATGATCTGAAGAGTGGCCCTGGCAAAAGTCAGAGAAGTGATAGAACCACCAAGAAAAAAAGACCAACACACTACAGTTAAATGGCAACAAATTGATTCTGAAACAATAATACAATAAATTAACTACCTCAGTGACCATCATTATGATTATGTTATAGAGGTGGGCATAGATTATCTGGTATTTTGTAATTTTAACCAGCCCTTTGTATAAAGCTACTAGGTGACAAATTTAGATTAATAATAAATCATTGGTATGGTGAAAAATTAACCACCTTTCTTTCCAGTTTTTTTTAAAAAAAATATTATTCATTTAAAGAAAGCACAAAAGCTCTGGAAACTGCCTGCCATCTGTCTAAATCGACCATCAACAAAGTTCTCTTAAGTACAGTTTTCTCTTTTTTAACTCAATAGTCTTAAAACCATCGCATGGCTGAGCCATATAAGTAATACAATGAATGCGGTAATGAGGGTCGTCCCTAAATCTGCTATTCAGTTTCAGGCTCAATAGCTATTGTGGACCACGAAATTGCTTAAGGGTATTCATGAACAATTAAGAAATATTTTCAAAACATGTTGGCCTTTGCCACAAACGTTACAGGAAATGCCGTTTTGCAATCATCACAGGATTTCAAGGACTTTTTCCATTAGAAATGATTTATAAAACTATTTTCTATCTTTACTTATCTTTGTCTCACAATGTTTTAGGATTCGAGGGTATTTTATACCTCTATAGATGTTGTTCTTAGTTTTCTTAGCTACTTCCTATTCAGATCCATGTGTAACTAAGACTGCATTTAAAAAGAGACATTCTTCCGTAGGTCAACACAATCAGAATGATTATACCTGCTTCTGACCTCAAGGTGGTTTAGCCCAGTGCCAGAAGTGACATCAATTTCCAGGTGACAAGTATGTTGGGTCCTGCAATTGAGATTTCCCTCTTTTAGGAAGACTTTCAAGGGACTGGACTTATTCTGGATCAGCACAGACTAAATATTAGGCATCTTTGATTTGGAGAATGCTGTGAGCCAACCCTACTTAGTGTGTCCTGGGCTCTGTGAAGCAGAGGTTTGGTGAGACTGGATTCTAGACCAGTGGTTCTCACCACTGGAGCACATCAGAATCACCCTGGGACGTTGCTAAACATAGGGCACCCTGAACACTGATCAGAATTTCTGAAAGGGAGCCATAGCACCTCTACCTTCTTTTTAATAGATTACTTTTTAAAGCAGTTCTAGGTTCACAGAAAAATTGAGTGGAGAGTATAGAGATTTCCCGCATACCTATTGCCCCAACAAATGGGTAGCCTTCCCCATTACTGGCATCCCCCATCAGAGTGGTATATTTGTTAATAGATGAGCCTACAGTGACACATCATTATCACCCAAATCCACAGTTTACATTAGGGTTCCCTCTTGCTGTTGTACATTCTATGGATTTAGACGAATGTGTAATGACATGTATCTATCATTTGTAGTGTCATGGAGAATAGTTTCACTGTCTTAAAAATCCTCTGTGCTCCACCAATTTATCCCACCTCTATTTTTAATAAATATCGCTGATTATCATGAGTTACACTAAAGTTCAAGGTTCTTCCGTTCCATACCATGCTTCGGAATATGAATTTTAGGTCCTCAAAAAGTCTTTTTTCTGTTTGTGATATAGACCAAAAAAAAAAAAAGATCTGTGACCAACAAATATTTGTATGACCCTACTTTCTGGGAATCTAGATTAAGAGTAATCAGATAGCATGCATTTTTTTCCATATATAATTTTCTCTGGAAAAAAATTATGAAATATTTTGACCCTTGATTTTCTTATAAATGAGTTATTTTAAATTTTTATTTATTTATTTTTTGCGGTACGCAGGCCTCTCACTGTTGTGGCCTCTCCCGTAGCGGAGCACAGGCTCCGGACGCGCAGGCTCAGCGGCCATGGCTCACGGGCCCAGCCGCTCCGCGTCATGTGGGATCCTCCCGGACCGGGGCACGAACCCGTGTCCCCTGCATCACCAGGCGGACTCTCAACCACTGCGCCACCAGGGAAGCCCTGAGTTATTTTTAAATAACTTTATAAAAATCATTTATAAAATGATTTAGTAGAGATATTAAATCTGCAAGACAGAGAAAGCACAGCAATAGGTATGGCTTATAAGTCATAAATGTATCACTAGGGATTTCTCTGAGGATTAATCAACATTTTACCACCATTCATATGTCTTAGGTGTGCATTAAAATGAAAGAAAATCAATTAAATACAAAGTTTTGGGGAAACTTTTCACTTGTGTTTGCTGTGCTTCCCAGTTGCTAATAAAGGCATAGAAAGAATTTTAGTCACTGGTCCTTCTAAGGGCTCATTTAAAGAACATTTATTCCCTATAAAATGTAATCTGTGTTCAAAGTATTTGGACCTTGATTTCTCATTTACCCTAATACCCAGACCAACTTCTAAAAGATCCAAGTTCTGAGACTGCTAAATTAAATACCTAAATGTACCAAAAAGTCTCAGAGTCCTATTATATCTTAGTTATCTCTAAAAAAATCTTTAAGAAAGCACTTTCATTCATTCATTCAAGTAGTAAGTATCTGTTGCAGTAACCAGTAACAGAACAATGACTGTGGTATTAATTACGTATATAGAAGTATTTCACCATAGATACTCTATTGCTATAATAGCTTTTATTTCTAACCACACAAATATAATATTCTTTTTACATTTTACATTAAACCAAATTCCTTGAAATCAAGAGCAAAATATGAAACACATAGAATCGAAAAGCTGACAGGACAAGATTTTATTTCTCACTTTGTAAAAGAAGAAATGTAGCTCAGAGGTGTCAAAGGAAATGTAACCAGTCACCTAGATATTTTTCCTTTGTTGAATAACATTCTTGAAATATATAGAGCAGATCTTAGTTAAAGAAAGTAAACTAGCCATTTCTACTTTTATTAATCATTGCATAACTCGCCATTAGCAATGCTGTCGATGATATATATGGTCAATTCATCCCCTAGAAATGCGGTCTTACCTCTGCATGCTCAGTAGAAGTTTCTGTACCACTCATTCTAGTTGTGCACTGTAGGAAATGTGCCACGGAAGCTGGTTTTTCTGGAGTCTTGGAGAGCAGAAAGAAAAAAGCAAAGAAAATATCTCTGAATGGTGTCTTTTAAAGTCAGAGCAAATATATATATAATTTTTAAAATACCACACAAATAGTTAACTGATGATAGAAAATAATAGCAACAGTTTTTCACTGAAAATGTACAGAAGTGACTCTGTATGTGAATTATACAGAATAAGGTTAAAAGCACAGCAAGTGTGATTATAACTTTTCTTCTCTTCCAGATAGGGATTTCCCAGGATGTCTCAAGCTGCAGGCTGTGACTAACACGCAAGGCAGATAAGCCTTGCTATGGTATGTAAATTGCCATTCTTCCCTTACTGGAAGTTTCTCCCACTGGAGGAAGAAGTTACCACAGAAAGCCTAGGCAAGCCAAGTCTTTCCTCAGTAGACAAGCTGCCGTAACTTCACTGTATTTCCAGATCAATTAGGTAACTGCTGACTTTTTGACAGCCCAGTTCCTTGCTTCCCTAAGGGAAGGATTTTCTGGCAATGCCTTATACATGTCAGCTTAGCTGTGCAGAATTTAATGAGTCATACATAATTCTCATGGAACTAAAAAGAAAATAATTCATTACAAGGTTATCGGGTATTGTTCGTAAAACTAATCTTCTGTATTGGCAGGAAGTTTAAACTTGGTTCTCAAGTTTAAAGTCTCAAGACTGTCTTTTCCATAGGTTGTCCACATTTTCTCCATGATCCCATGGAAGTAAAATCTTTGCACTAACATTTACCTTTAATGAGTTGGCTTGTCGTTTTACAGGGCACTGAGATAATGGAGCATGTGATAAGTAGGGCAATTATACTCCAATAAAGATGTTAAAAAAAAAAAAAGCACGGAAAGCAGATGTTTGGAGCTACACAGATGGGCCGTGATAGAGCAGAAGACCTCATTCTTGACTTGGAGGAGAGGGAACAGAAGAAAAGGCAACAATATAGAAAGGAAAGAATGTGTTGCTGAAAGGAGAAAAGGAAGAATTTAGTCAATCACTTAATTTACGTTTTTCTTTAGACCTCCCCATTTGATATCCACATATACGTAGGATAAATCCTAAAACTCCTGAAATTCAGATTCTTTAAAAGGGAATGAACGGGTGGCTAAGATTTGGCCCTCCTTTTTCTCCTTTAGGTCTTCTACCCGTCTCCAATTCTTGGGCTCCAACCGAACTGAATTCCCTCTGCTTCCTGAACTGACCACGCCCCCTGACATCTGTGGCTGTCTCCACCTGGAGTGTGTGTGTATGTGTGTGTGTGTTTACTTTCTTCTGGTTTCTTGGTCTGTTTGGGGGGTACACTTGAGTGAAATAGAATGATATTTCCTTAAGGCAATATCCAAAAATACAAGTGGGAATGAAATTATTCACAGTTCTAAAGGTAAAACTTATGACTCACATATGATTTGACTTTAGGGACTATGAGCAGGGATTTCCTGGAGACTGACACTTCATTAACAGTAAAATCTACTTATCAGAAAAGAATAAAAAAGACAATAACATAAAAATATATTTTCTCCCTCCCAATCCCTGCTGCAAACACACACACACACACACACACACACACACACACACACACACACACAAAACATAATTATATATGGTTCAAGGTTCCCGTCAGCCTTATTTGTGTATTTGGTAATAATAACCCAGTGGACGTGTTAACACTGACCTAAAGAAATGGTTAGAAAGAACATTTTCTGGCCAGGCACTGTCGTCGTTGGGTCCCCTCTGTATGGGCCTCCTGTCGCACATTCATCATTGTAGCCCGTCATGATGTGAGTGATTCTACTGAATGGAAATCCTGTATCTTTGCATTTTTTATTATAATTTTTTCCCTCTTTTGCTGCTATGGCAGTTTAACAACAAACAGATTTTCTATTAGCTCCAGAGAGCCATGTGGTGATTTATGAATAAACAATAACTCTTCTGGAGTATCCCAAGTTCGGTTTGAGAAAAAGGGAATTTGCATTAGTACTGTCCTAGGAATAAACTGGATATTTTCTGTTACATATGCCCTCTTCACCTCACCTCCATCCCTTTCACATATGCTGTATACTTTAAGAGTCTGGCTTTTAGTCAAGCTTTGTTTCATGAGAAGTCTCACTAGCTGCAATAACTTTCAGAGAAATGGAAATGTCACTCCATGTTTCCAAAGTGATTTTGAAGAGTCCTCATTTCTCAAGTGACTAAAATAATCTCTAGAGGAAAATAACTAACAGAGGGAGATATGGTGAAGTAAAGGACCAAGGAACTACCGGTCAGTGGTCTGTAACTATCATTCCGGTTGATGATAATTCTCTCAAAATTAGTTCAAGAGAGATCATCACATTTCTACACATGCTTGGAGGGGTTCTTTGGCAGGCTTTTTCTTTAATATCCATTTAGAATGGGGGTTAAAAAACCTCCTTTGCTTCCTGAATCTATTTGCATAGATTTTTAAGTGAATGTGCTATCTAGGTAGGAGAGAGAGTACGTGGTGGTGACTAAACATCTGACTCTAGAGTCCAGTCATCTGGATTCATATCTCAGCTCTACCTTCACTGCTTGTAAATCTGGGGATGATGCTTAAGGCCCCTAAGTCTCAACTTCCACATTTGTAAACTAGGGATAGTAGAGGTGTCTTCTTCCTGGGGTGCTGTCTGTGATAATACATAGAAGAGCTTAGATGTTAATAATAATATGACCTTAAAGATAGGGATCATCAATCATTTACACATCACTTACTATGCACATGGCACTAAGTGGATTCCAAAGGAAAATAAACAAAAGTAACAAAAGTTCCTACTTCTAATGAAATTTGCATATCTATAAATAAATAAATAAATAAATAAATAAATAAATATATATATATATATATATATATATATATATAGAGAGAGAGAGAGAGAGAGAGAGAGAGAGACATGACTGTAAGAATTCAGAGAGAGCTCATTCAGAGCTTTAATCATTATTACAGGAGTTGGAATATCTGCTGGGCCTTGAAGGCTGGATAGGATTTTCATAGATGGTGAGAACTGAGATATATTATTGTAAGGGGAGCAACTTAAATGAAACAGAGATGGACAAGCCTAAATATGAAGGATTATAGCAAGCTCATTGTAACTAGAGGGGGGCTCATGTGGTCTATCTAAAGTCGATTTAGATCAAATTGTGAAAGGCTTTTAATTTGAGACTAAGAAATTTTAAGTCTATTGCATAGGCCATGGGGCACTTCTAAAGACCCTTGAGGAAAGGAATTATATGATCAAAGTGGCTTTTTAGTAAAAATAAACCTGGATATGCACATTATGTACTAAATGGGTTAGACTGACAACTGCAATACCACTTAATAGATATTATCAAAAGTAATATTCAAAATACTTAACATCTCGTGGTAATCAAAATATTTAATAATCAGCTCACCTGGGGCACTCAGAATGAACCACACCTCTGAACTCCAGACACCTATAGTAATTGCCTACTCACCATACCTGTTTGGTTGCTTAATAGGTACCTCCTTATCCACTTATATAAAAGCTATTTCTTGATCTTCCCTCACAAGACTTGTCTTCCCCATCACAATGACAAACTTCACGCTCTGGACTAAGAACTTTGGAGTCATCCTTGACTCCTCTTTTTCCTCATAGCTTATACCCAATCTAACTGAACATTTTTTAGGCTCTCTATAAACACACACAAAGGGCTTCCCTGGTGGCGCAGTGGTTGAGAGTCCGCCTGCCGATGCAGGGGACACGGGTTCGTGCCCCGGTCCGGGAAGATCCCACATGCCACGGAGCGGCTGGGCCCGTGGGCCATGGCCGCTGAGCCTGCGCGTCCGGAGCCTGTGCTCCACAACGGGAGAGGCCACAACAGTGAGAGGCCCGTGTACCGCAAAAAAAAAAAAAAAAAAAACAAATAAACAAAAAAAAAACATACACAGAAAGGAGAGCAGCATGTTGCCACTAGAGACTTCCCAGTTTAAGGAGAGAGTGACATAAACGTGCAATTTTATAAATTTTCAAAATGGAAACTTTAATGATTACTTCCTGATTTTATTCACATGAAAATTCTTAAGAGAGCATCCAGTAGTAACTGACATCTGTCTCTGTGTCAAATCCTAGTTCCATCCTTTACTAGATATGTGAGCTTGGGCAAGAGGCTTAGCATCTTTGCATTGATCAAGCCACCATCATCTCCTACCTGGATTACTGCAATACTATTGCAATGTTCCTTGGTTCCCCTCTGGCTCCTTTCCCATCTATTCTCAGCCCAGTAGCCACTGTGGGTCTTTAAAATATGTCATTTCATGTCACTCCTCTGCTCAAAACCTTTCAATGGCTTCCCATCTCAGAGTGAAAGCAAAACTCTTTATAGTGGCCCACAGGGTACTAGATACTCTAGCTTGTGCCCTTCTGACCTCTTTCTCAGTATCCTCCTGTTTGTTCACTCTGCTCTATGTCCTGGCCACACTGCTGGTCCATGAACCTCTCGTGTGCACTCCCTGCTCTGTCCGCCCAGAACTATCTTTCTCCTAGATAACCTCATGGCTCATCCCACCCTCCACCCCAAACGGGTAATTGCTTCAATGTCATCTCTTTATTAAGATCTTACCTAACCCCCCTCCATTTAAAATTACTCTCCATCCCAGTGTTTTCCTGCTATATTTTTTCCACAGCACTGTATATCATACCCTATATATTTTTCTTCTTTGTTCTTTGCCTCCCACCATTAGAGCTTAAATTCCATGACAGCAGTTGTTGTCTGCTGTGTTCATTCTGTATTTCTCGAACCTAAAATAGTGCCAATTATGTTAGTGCCTACACAAGTACACACAGTGCTCAGACACACGTAAAGCCTCCTCCTTACCCAAAACTAAATCTGTAATGTTGCTGAGTCATGTATCTTCTCAAGAGGTTGTAGAAGATCTCAAGATCAGAAAAGTCAACTTCTTGGCTTCCAAACTAGTAAATTACCTCTCCTTCATACCCCAAACCTGGGTTTGGACTAGAAGAGCCGCATGAGAGGCGTGTCCCAAATTCCAGAGCCTCAAGGGGGATACAGGCTGTGTCCCTCCAGGTTGGCGCTTTGAAGCACTTCTTCCATGCGGTACATACATGTCTGCTTCCACTGCACACTTTTAGTTTTTAGTGCATTGCAGACACATCACAGGGCAAATTGGGCTTTGCTGACTCTTCTCCAGTCTTTAGGAAACTGCAGAATTTATGAAACTTCCATGTCTAAAGATTTCTCAGCGCTGCCCAAAGTAGTAAACTAGCTGACACAGCCTGACCACCAGCCCCTTTGAAGTCTCCCCTGGTTTTCCAGAGCAGTTAGTTACCTCCTCCTTTGTGATCCAGGGCACTTTGTGAAGCATCAATTCCTGCACTTACTGTAAAACTGTCATTAATTTTATGTACCTTTCTCTCCCAAGGCTGTAAGTTTCTAGAAGGTAGGGTTGATATTTATCATTTCAGCCTTGGGAACTGACATAGTACCTTCAGAGGACAGAGTAGTGACATACACACTGAAAAAAAATAAACCTGTTTATGTATAAATTTTCAGTAGGAAATCATAGTACACTTCTACATCTCAGAACACAGCCCAGAGGAGAATGACCACAGGGATAAGCAAAGTTATATGTTTTGTCTCCAAATCAGAAAGGATCAAGTAGGGGTATCCATTTTTAAAAAGCTGTTCTGTTTAAATGTATTTTCTTTTTATTCATTTTATAGGTAAATATTTCACCCTTTTTTATTTTGGTTACATGATCAATATTGTTTTGTCTCCATACAAAACCTCCTTAAATTTTTTTCTCCTAATCCTAGTTAATATTTAATAAATAAATAATATAAATGATTATACATGTTATGAGGGAATTTTTAAAAGGTATAAATGTGGTCTTTAATAATATCTCCTACATTTGTACCGTACTTTATTATATCTTATAAGTTAATCTCTTGAAGTATTAACTGGTGATTCCCCCAAACACATATGGTTCTTTGTTTCATCTAAGTAATCCTTTCTTTGTTCAGTAAGAGATATCTTTCGTCTCAGGGCTGAGTAAGTTTGTCATTGAATGCAAAGGGAAAAACAGTCCCTGTTCAGCCTTTGAACTTCGAAATAGACTCTTCAAACTCTAGAGACCATCCTGAAAACCAAAGCTTTGAATTTTAAGAGCTAGTATTTCTGAAAGTAATATATTTAAAAATTTTTTTTTAAAGATTAATTCCTTTTGTGAAATTATTTTGAAATGCTTCAAAAAGTAACGTGGATTGATGGATGAAACATGCAGTGGGTAGATGGATAGATATATGATAAACAAGTAGAGTGAAGTTTTAATAGTAAAATCTATGGGTGTACACCATAAAATCCTTTCAACTTGGCTATATATTTGAAATTTTCATAACAAAATGTTTGAGAAAAATCAGAATCAAGCCGTAAAATCTTACACCATAAACAACTGACAGAAAAGAGGGTAGATGAAGAGATGGTATAACCTATTCCTTACCTCTTCCACACTCCCTACCCCATCCCACCCAGAGAAGAGTAAAAAAAGTATATGGCCCTGAGGAAAAATGAGAAAAGAATCAGGGGAAAAGAGCCCTGAATGTTGTGAGTACTCTTGGGGAAACTGAGTCTAACTCTTCTAGGGACTCATCCATCATCTATCGAAATGCCTAGATTGAACACCAAAGAGCAGAGAGAGCTTTGGCCTTACCCCCTGAGGTAAACCTGGGGAAGGGGCAAGTCTTGAGAATTTCTGCATAGCACACATCTGGGACTTCGCAGCATGTCTAGGGAGGGAGGTCCTGAGACAGACCCCTCAAACCCAGAGTGGTGTGGAAGCAGAGTCAGAAATTTCCTGCACTCCTGAGAAGGATGTAACAGTGGTTAGCTAGGGTTTTGTGGATTTAAGAATGCTTTGCTGTAAAATTGAGGAAAATGCAGTATTTATCACATGGATCTGAGGACAGGAGATGAGAAGAGGGCCCTGGAAGCTTCAGTGATTGCCAGTGAAGCAATGAGCCAATGAAAAGAGCATAAGGAACAGATTACAGTGCTAATTGCAGTGTAAGATGATGGATTATTGCAGCCTGGTACCTTCACCCTGAAGTTGCCAGAAAAACATAGGACCTCCAGAAAAATTTGAGTGTTAGATGCACAATAACCTTTTTTGTAAAAGTATGTCCGATACAATATTTTGTTGTTTATCTGAAATTCAAACTTAAGTGGGCATCCTGCATTTTTTTTTTTTTTTTTGCTGTACGCGGGCCTCTCACTGTTGTGGCCTCTCCCGTTGCAGAGCACAGGCTCCGGACGCGCAGGCTCAGCGGCCATGGCTCACGGGCCCAGCTGCTCCACGGCATGTGGGATCTTCCCGGACCAGGGCACGAACCCGTGTCCCCTGCATCGGCAGGCGGACTCTCAACCACTGCGCCACCAGGGAAGCCCCATCCTGTATTTTTATTTGCCACATCTGGCAACTCTACTCCACCTGCATTTTCCCACAAAATCTGCATCACAGACTGTAGGTGCTGCTGTAGGGAGAAGACAGAGGAGAGAATCCCTGCATAAGGCTGCACTGAAAATATAAATTGCCTGAGAAAACGCTGAAGTGGCTGAGATTTCCTGAAGTCAACTGGATTAAATTATCTTCTAAAAGACAGGATAGCGGTCCTAGATTGAAACTAAATTCAGCTTAAAAAACGGAGAAAATTACAATTTTGCACATGTGAGTTCTGTGGTTTGAAAACTTTTATCTGCTTCAATTTGAACTTCATAACAGTCCCATGCAGCTGTCAGGAGAGGCATCTTTGATGTAAAGGATTAAATTGAGGTTCAGAGTTGAGAAGTGACTTGCCCATGGTCATTACATGATGAGTGGGTGGCTGAACCCATACCAGACCCCAGTCCCCCTGGCGTATTCCCCACAAAGAACCTTTTCACCTGTGTGAGGAGATATGAATAACATAGCTAAAGATTATTGGACAAAACATAATTTACTTTGTTTGATACAGGAGCCTGAGCCATTAAGAAATATAATTCAGAAAAGTTTCAAGGGAGTTGAGCTTTCTTGAGGGCTACATATGAACTGGCTTGACCTTCAAGATCATATCCAAACAAACTCTTACCAGTTCCCATCACTACTTGCCTAGAGATTAATTTCTACTGCCAGTAACTGGTGGTCAGAAAAGAGAAATTTAGCCTTCGAAAATTGTAATCCTGCATTTGAAGTTTTTAATGTTCTCTTCTCTGCCAGACTTTAATCCCTGATCACTCGGTATCTTTGCAAATCACTTTATTTTTCTCTTGTACCTAGCTTACATGTGTTGACTTCACTTTCATTCATGTACTCATTCTTATAATAAATATTTATTGATTATGGACTGTGTATTGGACATGAGATAAGTACTAGATGAGCAAAACAGACATGTCTTTCATGTATTTTCTGGTTTTTGAAAATAAAATCTGAAGATTAGAGGGATCATTCCATTGATAATGAAATCCTTTCTGCATCATTTCATAATCACCAAGCGATTAGCCTGGAGACCTCAGGTGAAAGAGACTCCTTTCTTCCTGAGACAATACATCTCAACATATCATAGCTTTAGATATTTTTTTTTTTTTTTTTTGTGGTACGCGGGCCTCTCACTGTTGTGGCCTCTCCCATTGCGGAGCACAGGCTCTGGATGCGCAGGCTCAGCGGCCATGGCTCACGGGCCCAGCTGCTCCGCGGCATGGGGGATCCTCCCGGACTGGGGCACGAACCCGTGTCCCCTGCACACTGCGCCACCAGGGAAGCCCCCTAGATACTATTTTTAAATAGCAAAAATTATAGTTACATATAGTAATTAAGAAGGGGCATGTACATATATAGATGACGTGGGAATAATGGGAGCCTACGGTGATGACTTGTGGAAACACAAGTGATCAAATAGTGTACATTGGGACTGTTTTGTCTGAAAATGAGCCTGACTCAAAGAAAATCTCTCAATATGAGAGCTTGAAAATATTGTAAATATTTACTAGCTGATCTTACTGATTTAAGGAACATTTACTTTAAAAAACTAAATCTTCCTTACTGGAGAAAAAAATAAAAGGAATAAATTATCCCACTTTTTGCTACCTATCCCAGAATCCCATAGGAAAAGATATTTATATACTCTGTGGGCCCAGCCTCACTCCCCTCACAAGTACAAAAGAAGCTAAAAAGAGTCTTAAGATGCATTTCATCTAGATGGTAGACATGAGAACACAATGAGCCTTCTTCAGTGAGAGCTGAAAGTGCCCATTTCGCTAGTATTTTCCCCACGCCCATTAAAGAAATTGTTTCTAACCAAACTAGAAATGGGAAGGCTTACTTGAGAAAAAAGGTTTCTTGAGGCATTAGATTCCAAAACCCATCTTAGGTTTGGAAGCCCTTACGAGAGATCCACATTCTGTCACAAAGCTAAACAGATCAAGAATATAAAGAATACATATTTGCTAAACAACTCTTATGAACGTGTTTATTCGTGGTATCTCCCAAGCCAAGAATTTAGCTTCCTTAATAGTGTCACAAATTTACAAATCTCTGAACCCAGAGGCTGACGTTACTCTTCCTTCTGCATAATAAGAAAGACATATCTAAAGTTTTTTTCAAGTGTAATTGCTGAAGTCATATAAGTCTAGGAGAGGGCAACGATTCCAAAAGTAAGGATAATACTTTTAGCTCCAAAAGTCTGTTTGCTAGAAGCCCTGACACTCCGAATTCATTTTCTTCTCTTTGCAGCCTCTTGGATGCCTTATGTTCGTTTATTCGGTTAAAATTATAAAATGTATTATAATTTCCACCCAGATGTCACCCTTCACTTCAAGACTTGGTGGCTTCCTCCACTAACACCCCCTCGTGTTGGCATGCTGCTCTCCTGGCCACCGAAGCAGCCTGCATTGGAGCTTCCAGGATCACTATGTTCAGAGGCAGATGGAATCGTCTTGCACCTACTGCTCACATCTCCAAAGGACAACCTGCATCTTCCAGTGTTCTCTAAATCCCTCTCTTGTGGAACTTGGGGCAAATCCTCCCAGCGATGGAAGAGAAAACCTTTGAGTAAGAAAGTGTCCTACTCAAAAGTGTCTCTTACTTATTAACCAAGAGGAGCTTGAGCTTATCACCTCACTTCTATCCAATAGACAGCCATCTGTCCAACAATGGATGCCTCTCAAGTGTTAGGGAGAGTTTCTGTCTCCCTTCTTTTATAAGAGTTTTAATTGTGTCTTAGAGTTCGATTTTAGCTTACAGACTTGTGTGTCTGTTTTCCTGTGGTGCCTGGTGTTATACCTTATTATAAAAGAGTTCAAGGGGGACAGACACAGCAAGATCTCCCTATCTGGACATATACCTGATATTCATGCATAGTGGAAGATTTTAAAATCTTTGTAATGAATGGAGGAATAATAGGTCATAGATAAGGCATGGTGATATTTAGGGAAACACAACATGGTCTCTTTATCCACTCATCTGTTTAGTTTTGATTATACTTTTAGAACTATAAGACTAAAAACTACTAGCTGAAGTTAGAGATAAGAGAAAGATACATAGCTCATTTAAATGACTTCACCCAGGTTGCCAACTGTGAGCTTCAAACACCACAAAGTGCAGCAGCTGAGTTGAGACAGGCCTTCTTGTTGCCTAAGAACTTGCTGTTTTTCCAGCCAGCTATTCAAACATTTCCCAGGGAACAGTAAACAGGTCCTCACACAAAAATGCAACGTTTTTTCCTAACAAAGAAAGGATTGAAATACTCCACGATTACCACAACTGAATCAGCTATATGTATACGTATATCCCCTCGCACTTGCGGCTCCCTCCCACCCTCCCTATCCCACTCCTCTAGGTGGTCACAAAGCACCACCGAGCTGATCTCCCTGTGCTATGCAGCTGCTTCCTGCTAGCTATCTATTTTACATTTGGTAGTGTATATATGTCAATGCTATTCTCTCACTTTGTCCCAGCTTGAGACCTCCCAGCTTACCCTTCCCCCTCCCTGTGTCCCCAACTCCATTCTCTATGTCTGCGTCCTGTCCTGCCCCTGGGTTCATCAGTACCGTTTTTTGTTTTTTTTTGATTCCCTATATATGTGTTAGCATATGGTATTTGGCTTTCTCTTTCTGACTTACTTCACTCAGTATGACAGACTCTAGGTCCATCCACCTCACTACAAATAACTCAGTTTCATTTCTTTTTATGGCCGAGTAATATTCCATTGTATATATGTGCCACATCTTCTTTATCCATTCATCTGTCAATGGACACTTAGGTTGCTTCCATGTCCTGGCTATTGTAAATCATGCTGCAATGAACACTGTGGTACATGTATCTTTTTGAAATATGGTTTTCTGAGGGTATATGCCCAGTAGTGGGATTGCTGGGTCGTATGGAAGTTCTATTTTTAGATTTTTAAGGAACCTCCATACGGCTCTCCATAGTGGCTGTATCAATTTACATTCCCACCAGCAGTGCAAGAGTGTTCCCTTTTCTCCACATCCTCTCCAGCATTTATCGTTTGTAGATTTTTTGATGATGGCCATTCTGACTGGAGTAAGGTGATACCTCATTGTAATTTTGATTTGCATTTCTCTAATGATTAGTGATGTTGAGCATCCTTTCATGTGTTTGTTGGCAATCTGTATATCTTCTTTGGAGAAATGTCTATTCCAGTCTTCTGCCCATTTTTAGATTGGGTTCTTTGTTTTTTTGACATAGAGCTGCATGAGCTGCTTGTAAATTTTGGAGATTAATCCTTTGTCAGTTGCTTCCTTTGCAAATATTTTCTCCCATTCTGAGTGTTGTCTTTTCATCTTGTTTATGGTTTCCTTTGCTGTGCAAAAGCTTTTAAGTTTCATTAGGTCCCACTTGTTTATTTTTGTTTTTATTTCCACTTCTCTAGGAGGTGGGTCAAAAAGGATCTTGCTGTGATTTATGTCAAAGAACGTCCTTCCTGTGTTTTCCCCTAGGAGTTTTACAGTGTCTGGCCTTACATTTAGGTCTTTAATCCATTTTGAGTTTATTTTTGTGTATGGTGTTAGGAAGTGTTCTAACTTCATTATTTTCCATGCTGCTGTCCAGTTTTCCTGGCACCACTTATTGAAGAGGCTGTCTCTTCTCCATTGTATATGCTTGCCTCCTTTATCAAAGATAAGGTGACCATATGTATGTGTGTTTATCTCTAGGCTTTTTATCCTGTTCCATAGATCTACATTTCTGTTTTGGTGCCAGTACCATGCTGCCTTGATTACTGTAGCTTTGTAGTATAGTCTGAAGTCAGGGAGCCTGATTCCTCCAGCTCCGTATTTCTTTCTCAAGATTGCTTTGGCTATTCGGGGTCTTTTGTGTTTCCATACAAATTGCGAAATTTTTTGTTCTAGTTCTGTGAAAAATGTCATTGTATTTCTTTTTGTGTGTGTGGTACGTGGGCCTCTCACTGTTGTGGCCTCTCCTGTTACAGAGCACAGGCTCCAGACACGCAGGCTCAGCAGCCATGGCTCACAGGCCCAGCCGCTCATGTGGGATCCCAGCCGGCATGTGGGATCTTCCCGGACCGGGGCACGAACTCGTGTCCCCTGCATCGGCAGGCAGACTCTCAACCACTGCACCACCAGGGAAGCCCTGCCATTGGTTTTTGATAGGGATTGCATTGACTCTGTAGATCGCTTTGGGTAGTATAGTCATTTTCACAATGTTGATTCTTCCAATCCAAGAACATGGTATGTGTCTCCATCCATTTGTATCGTCTTTAATTTCATTCATCAGTGTCTTATAGTTTTCTGCATACAGGTCTTTTGTCTCCTTAGTTAGGTTTATTCCTAGGTATTTTATTCTTTTTGTTGCAATGGTAAATGGGAGTGTTTCCTTAATTTCTCTTTCAGATTTTTCATCATTAGTGTATAGGAATGCAAGAGATTTCTGTGCATTCATTTTGTATGCTGCTACTTTACGAAATTCATTGATTAGCTCTAGTAGTTTTCTGGTAGCATATTTCGAATTCTCTATGTATAGTATCATGTCATCTGTAAATAGTGACAGCTTTACTTCTTCTTTTCCGATTTGGATTCCTTTTATTTCTTTTTCTTCTCTGTGGCTAAAACTTCCAAAACTATGTTGAATAATGGTGGTGAGAGTGGGTAACCTTGTTTTGCTCCTGATCTTATAGGAAATGGTTTCAATTTTTCACCATTGAGAACGATGTTGGCTGTGGGGTTGTCATATATGGACTTTATTATGTTAAGTTCCCTCTATGCCTACTTTCTGCAAGTGTTTATCATAAATGGGTGTTGAATTTTGTCGAAAGCTTTTACTGCAACTATTGAGATGATCATATGGTTTTTCTCCTTCAATTTGTCAAAATGGTGTATCACATTGATAGATTTACATATATTGAAGAATCCTTGCATTCCTGGGGTAAATCCCACTTGATCATGGTGTATGGTCCTTTTACTGTGCAGTTGGATTCTGTTTGCTAGTACTTTGTTGAGGAGTTTTGCATCTATATTTATCAGTGATATTGGCCTGTAGTTTTCTATTTTTGTGACATCTTTGTCTGGTTTGGTATCAGGGTGATGGTGGCCTCACAGAATGAGTTGGGAGTTGTTCCTCCCTCTGCTATATTTTGGAAGAGTTTGAGAAGGATAGGTGTTAGCTTTTCTCTAAATGTTTGATAGAATTCGCCTGTGAAGCCATCTGGTCCTGGGCTTTTGTTTGTTGGAAGATTTTTAATCACAGTTCCAATTTCAGTGATTGTGATTGGTCTGTTTATATTTTCTATTTCTTCCTGGTTCATTCTTGGAAGGTTGTGCTTTTCTAAGAATTTGTCCATTTCTTCCAGGTTGTCCATTTTATTGGCATAGAGTTGCTTGTAGTAATCTCTCATGATCCTCTGTATTGCTGCAGTGTCAGTTGTTACTTCTTTTTCATTTCTAATTCTATTGATTTGAGTCTTCTCCTTTTTTTCTTGATGAGTCTGGCTAATGGTTTATCAATATTTTTTAACTTCTGAACGAACCAGGTTTTAGTTTTATTGATCTTTGCTATTGTTTCCTTTATTTCTTTTTCATTTATTTCTGATCTGATCTTTATGATTTCTTTCCTTCTGCTAACTTTGGGTGTTTTTGGTTCTTCTTTCTCTAATTGCTTTAGGTGTAAGGTTAGGTTGTTTATTTGAAATGTTTCTTGTTTCTTGAAGTAGGATTCTATTGCTGTAAACTTCCCTCTTAGGACTGCTTTTGATGCATCACATAGGTTTGGGTCGCCATGTTTTCATTGTCATTTGTTTCTAGGTATTTTTTGATTTCCTCTTTTATTTCTTCAGTGATCTCTTGGTCATTAAGTAGTGTATTGTTTAGCCTTCATGTATTTGTATTTTTTACAGATTTTTTCCTGTAGTTGATATCTAGTCTCATAGCATTGTGGTTGGAAAAGATACTTGATACGATGTCAATTTTCTTAAATTTATCAAGGCTTGATTTGTGACCCAAGATATGATCTACCCTGGAGAATATTCCATGACCACTTGAGAAGAAAGTGTATTCTGTTGCTTTTGGATGGAATGTCTTATAAATATCAATTAGGTACATCTTGTTTAGTGTGTCATTTAAACCTTGTGTTTCCTTATTTATTTTCATTTTGGATGATCTGTCCATTGGTGTAAATGGAGTGCTAAAGTCCCCTACTATGATTGTGTTATTGTCAATTTCTCCTTTTGTGGCTGTTAGCATTTGCCTTATGTATTGAGGTGCTTCTATATTGGGTGCATAAATAATTACAATTGTTATATCTTCTTCTTGGATGGATCCCTTGATCATTATGTAGTGTCCTTCTTTGTCTCCTATAATAGTCTTTATTTTAAAGTCTATTTTGTCTGATATGAGAATTGCTACTCCAGCTTTCTTTTGATTTCCATTTGCATGGAATATATTTTTCCATCCCCTCACTTTCAGTCTGTATGTGTCCCTAGGTCTGAAGTGGGTCTCTTGTAGATGGTATATATGACTCTTGTTTTTGTGTCCTTTCTATATCTTTGGTTGGAGCATTTAGTCCATTTACATTTAAGGTAATTATCAATAGGTATGCTCCTATTACCATTTTCTTAATTGTTTTGTGTTTTTTTTTGTAGGTCTTTTCCTTCTCTTGTGTTTCCTGCCTGGAGAAGTTCCTTTAGCATTTGTTGTAAAGCTGGTTTGGTGGTTCTGAATTCTCTTAACTTTTGCTTGTCTCTAAAGGTTTTAATTTCTCTGTCTAATCTGAATGAGATCCCTGCTGTGTAGAGTAATCTTGGTTGTAGGTTTTTCCCTTTCATCACTTTAAATATGTCCTGTCACTCCCTTCTGGCTTGCAGAGTTTCTGCTGAAAGATCAGCTGTTAACCTTGTGGGATTTCCCTTGCATGTTAATTGTTGCTTTTCCCTTGCTGCTTTTAATATTTTTTCTTTGTATTTAATTTTTGATAGTTTGATTAATATGTGTCTTGGTGTGTTTCTCCTTGGATTTATCCTGTATGGGACTCTCTGCACTTCCTGGACTTGACTGACTATTTCCTTTCCCATATTAAGGAAGTTTTCAACTATAATCTCTTCAAATATTTTCTCAGACCCTTCCTTTTTCTCTTCTTTTTCTGGGACCCCTATAATTCGAATGTTGGTACGTTTAATGTTGTCCCAGAGGTCTCTGAGACTGTCCTCAAGTCTTTTCATTTCTTTTTTCTTTATTCTGCTCTGTGGTAGTTATTTATATTATTTTATTTTCCAGGTCGCTTATCCATTCTTCTGCCTCAGTTATTCTGCTATTGATTACTTCTAGAGAATTTTTAATTTCATTTATTGTGTTGTTCTTCATTGTTTGTTTGCTTTTTACTTCTTCTAGGTCCATGTTAAATGTTTCTTGTATTTTCTCCATTCTATTTCCAAGATTTGGGGCCATCTTTACTATCATTACTCTGAATTGTTTTTCAGGTAGACTGCCTATTTCCTCTTCATTTGTTTGGTCTGGTGGGTTTTTACTTTGCTCCTTCATCTGCTGTGTATTGCTCTGTCTTCTCATTTTGCTTAATTTACTGTGTTTGGGGTCTCTTTTTCGCAGGCTGCTGGTTCATAGTTTCTGTTGTTTTTGGTGTCTGCCCGCAGTGGGTAAGTTTGGCTCAGTGGTTTCTGTAGGTTTCCTGGTGGAGGGGGCTGCTCCCTGTGTTCTGATGGATGAGGCTGGATCTTGCCTTTCTGGTGGGCAGGGCTGCATCTGGCGGTGTGTTTTGGGGTGTCTGTGAACTTAGTGTGATTTTAGGCAGCCCCTCTACTAATGGATGAGGTTGTGCTCCTGTCTTGCTGGTTGTTTGTCATGGGGTGTCCAGCGCTGGAGCTTGCTGGCCATTGGGGGGAGCTGGGTCTTACCGTTGAGATGGAGATCTCTGGGCGAGCTCTCGCCGATTGATACTATGTGGGGCCGGGAGGTCTCTGGTCGTCCAATGTCCTGAAGTCAGCTCTCCCACCTCAGAAGCTCAGGCCTGACGCCAGGCTGGAGCACCAAGACCCTGTCAGCCACGTGGCAGAAGATGAGAGATCATGTGGAGGAGAAATGAGGAATCTCAGCCAATATCCAGTACCCACTGCCACACATCTGAGTGAAGACAACTTGGACCCTCCAGCCACAGTGGAGCCTTCAAGATAACTGCAGATTAAATGATCCTAGGATAAGGACCTCCCAGATTTACAACCATACGACTCAGCAATTCCACTCCTAAATATTTACCTCGAGGAGGAGGTGTGTGTGGAGCTAGCGTCCACAGAACGCTAAGAGACCCGGGTCAAGAGGCATGAAATCAGGGGAAAATCCGAGTTGAGGCTGCGGCGTTGGTGCAGCAGAGGAGCAGCGGTGCCTGCGGCCGCTGAGCAAGCACACAGCTTCACTCTCCTTCACTCACTTTAGTATATTCTCGTGACAACCCATTTTAGAGATGAGAAAACAAGATTTCAATAATCAAAATTTTATTTTGATAAAGAACTAGCTTAACTTTCTAAAAAGGGAAATAAGGAAACGGAAACTAGATCTTTTGTTTTTTTCAACAAATGTGGTTACAAAAAACGTGTGTCAACTTACTGTACTTTCCAAGAAGTTTCATATTACTCTCTGAACATTTCAAAACATTTTCCCAAAGCTTTTTGCCTTGAGAAGAATGTCCAGGGCTAGAATTTTTCTCCAGTTACTGGGAAATCTTCCCTCAGCTGGTACCAAAGTTATTAAAAGCCAATTTCTAGTGCTGTCTCAGTTAAAATCAGAAAAGCAAAATAGAATTTAAACACAAGACAATGCTCTTAAGCAAATTCAGTTGTGGTATATCTTCTTAAAATTTGGACACTTTTCCTTCCCTTTCCCAAGTGGCACCCTTGTTTCCAAGCATTACTGGAATGTATATGTTTGTCCAAGAAATACATCTCAAGCCTCCTATCACTTTCTTTTGTCTTTAAAGACATACAATTACAGGGTCATAAATTAATGTTCATATATTAATTTTCTCATAGTATTAAGACCGTGTCTTGGTTTAGTGTAACTTCCATTTAACACCCATTTTGGAATTGAATGTTAATCTCACTTAGAAAATTATTTGTCCTTTGCCTATAAGATTTTCAATGCCTTCTGTTCACCAGCTCTCTACTTCAGCTCTCCCAGAATATTAAAACCTGCTTTCATACTGATGAAGTTCCTCATGTTCATCAATAATGTTTTTCTGTTTCCTCAAAGCAATGAGTCAGTCTGCTCATTTTCTCTTATAGTAATTCTCCCTCTTTCCTTATTCTTGGCAAAGATAGAGCAAAAAAGGAACATGACATATGTCTCAGGAGTTTTCATTAAATCATATTTCTTTTATGCAGCCACACTCTTCCCATCTCATAATGTCACAAAGAAATTCATTTCCTCTTCCTGGAAAGGGAGTCTACCTTACCATTCTTATGCTTACTTCCTCCAGTGGAAAAATGAGAGATGCCCTCCACAGTTCTTCTGTCATTGGCTCACCCTTGTCTTACCCCAAAAGATTTTTCCTATACTTTTTTTAGTTCCATCAGTATCTCAGTGAGAATGCAACAGTTTTTATTTGTTTTGAATGTAGGATTTACTTCTGCAGAGTGCTATTGTAAACAGTAATTCAGCAGAGCTTCCAGCTGGAAACTAAGCTGTGTTTACTTAAGGAATCAAATATTTTAAGATACTTCAGATGACAATTGAGGAGGAGATGCCAGAAGTCCGTGAGATAAAGAGAAACTTCCAGGGATTTTTCCTGGGAGATCTTACCCTCAAAGAGAGAGTAAAGGCACAGAAGCTTGATCCAATGGTGATGCTTTAAGCCAGAAAGGAGGGTTTGCTCTGACAATAGCATCATTCCTGATATCAGCTTGAACTTGGGCCCAGTCACCAAATGATTCTTATGTGAGGGAGGGGAAGTTAAGAGCAGGATACATAGGGCAACCCAGACAAATCTGGGTTTAGGTCCAGAAACCAATTTCTACTAGCTATAGGACCATGAGAAAATGATCTAGCTTCACCGAGCCTCAGTTTCCCCATCTGCAGAAGGATGAAAGTCAAACTGTTACACATATTTCTGGCAAACACTGGATGTGTAAAGTAGCATTAGGGGCCTGTGTAGCTAAAGTTGCAAAAGGAAAGGTCTTTCCATTGAAATGGAGAGAGCAATAGCATTTAGCTGCATTTGGGCTCTGGAGAATATATCCAAATATTAGGCTGACTTGTCACAGTGAGTGGTACCACAACAATGCCACTGAGAGTGGTAAAGCTGACGTCTAGAAGCAGCAGTGATAGGTGGGCATCTGACAATCACTGGCAGTCAAAAGCTTGAGGATGAGAAACTGGGCTTATAAGTGTATATTCAATATTCCCCTGTAGACTTTGAGAATTATTTGTGAAAGGATTCTAGAGATAAGTTGATTTTGTATATCTAGTTTTCTCACAGTGCATGAAAACAAACATGTTGCATAACACTGGTACCTTCTAGAAAAACCTATGTTGTGATACTTTACACATTCATGTGACACTTTATACCCCATCCACAGGAAGTCCATGACCGGTGGGGAAGACATGTCTATACATAAATGATTACAAAACCAAGGTGATAAAGCCTATGAATGAGGTATAAAGAAGGTATTTATTTAGGACAGAGCAAAAGGGGGCTGGAGAACTCTGTGGGACTAAAGAGTCATGAAATGTCTAAACCTTGGCATGAAAGATAGTTCATCCAATGGGCAAGGAGACAAGGGTTTCCATGAAGAATAAACAGCATGTGAAAAGGCATAGTACATGAAACTGCATGGTCTGTTAGAGGACTGTGGAATGGTGGGACATGGGTGCATTTGGGGAAGTGGGAAATGGAGAGTGGAAAAAAAGAAAACGAGCAGTTTTAACAGGAAAGATACTGAATTCACCTTTAAAAATGCTGAGTGAAGTTGATATGAGTATAGAAAAGTACTTGACCTTTAGTAGGTGTATGTGTCAGAAGTCATCAGCCTATATTTTGTAGTTTAGTGAGCCAATGATTACAGACAGATCCCTGGGTGACACTAGTATAACACAGGCAGGTGATGAAAGAGAAGTCAGTGAAGGTGAGCGAGAAGAAAAGATCAGACGGTAAAAGGAGGGTGTTGAGGGATACTTTTATAGATGTAAATGGAGTAAGACATTTTAAGAAAGTTGAATTAGTGAATAGTATCAAATGCAAATGGGAGGACAAGTGAAAAATTAGATGCAAAATGACTGTGGATTTATCAGGGTAGAGCTTATTAGTGGTGTGATAAGGGGCTGCAAAGTCTTGGACGTCATGATCAATAAGCTTGGCTATGATATATTAGAGTCAGTTAGAACATTACCCCTAAAATGGGGGTGAGGGAGGGATAAATTAGGAGTTTGGGATTAACAGAGACATAGTACTATATATAAAATAGATAAATAACAAGGACCTACTGTACAGCACAGGGAACTACATTCAATATCTTGTAATAACCTATAATGGAAAAGAATCTGGAAAAGAATATATGCATATCACTTTGCTGTACACCTGAAACTAACACAACATTGTAAATCAACTGTACTTGAATAAAAAAATTAAAAAATAAAATAAAATCATACTTAATGGTGAGAAAGAAAGAACATTACCCATAAAATAACATGAGGTCTCATAAATGTTTAAAGTTGAGGAGAATTAAGCTGGCAAGAGGTGATGGAGAGATTGAAGATTTAGGAGCCCAAACACTCTTTAGTGACTGGTCTTATTAAGTGGTCCTCACTGCTACTCAGCAACTCATTTTAGTTTTGCACCTCTCTCCTGTCTCTCAGTCTCTCAATGGCCATTTCATATCTTCCCTTATGTTAACCACTGGACTTCACGTTTACCCTCGCATTCATTCTCTATAGATGTCTTTACCTCACACTTCACAAGGACAATAAAAAACATCAGCCAGGTACCTGTTCTCCTTTGCCTGGATATGTATCGGAAAACGAGCCAATTTCATCAACAAAGTGATAGGGGAAACAGTATCTTAAAGAGAGGTAGAAGTTCCAGTTAAGTCCCCAGCACAGAGCGAGCTAACTTCCAAGAGAGTAGCAATAAGGATGGAGAAGAGGTCTTTAGCACATAAGGAGGAATCCAGAAAACAAAATGAATGGAATGGGGAGGGAAGTCAGTCAAATGAGCCTTGGGGGCTGATAATCAGAGAATATGCAGATCAGAGGTACTGGAGGGGATTCAAATTCTCATCATTAAATTTCTTTCCGGGATTAGACAAGATGGCCACTACAAAGAAGCACACATTTCGTGAAGGAAGGAAGTCTTAACTGGGAGTTAGAGATATGTGTATGGGGGTGGGAGTGAGAAGAGAAGAAAGAAAAGGGGAGGAAAGCCTCCTTGCCCCTCATCATTAGCAGAGAGTCATTTCTAACTCTGAAAAGAAATACTTCTTTTTCAGGGAGAAGTGGGAAGAACACACACCATACTATTTGGTCATTAAATGAATGAAAGAGTTATAGGAATATCCACAACATTTTATTAAGTGAAAAAAGGTGAGTTTAACAAAACAGGGTGTGCACGTGTGTGTGTGTGTGTGTGTGTGTGTGTGTGTGACAGAAGGAGACACACAGACAGACCCCAAATGCTGAGAGAGGCTCTCTAGGAGCTGTGGGCATGGAGGGGATTTCAGAGGCTGATACATGTTTGGTGAGGCCTGAGGCTTATACAATTCCAGGACCTCCTTTAAGAGAAAAAGACACAAATCTGTGAATGCTAATTAGTTACAAAAGTAAATCTTTGTTTAGGGGAATCCAAGCTTAATTAGCTCCACAATAAATCTGTCTCTACATGATTTTTATAGTATTCTCTATGCTTAGTATAGCTTTTCCACAATGAGCATGAATTATTTTAGAACTAAGAACCAAAGCAGAAGTTATGTAAATTTTTTTTTTTTTTTTTCTTTTTGTGGTACGCGGGCCTCTCACTGTTGGGGCCTCTGCCGTTGCGGAGCACAGGCTCCGGACACGCAGGCTCAGCGGCCATGACTCATGGGCCCAGCCGCTCCACGGCATGTGGGATCCTCCTGGATCGGGGCACGAACCCATGTCCCCTGCATCGGCAGGCGGACTCCCAACCACTGCGCCACCAGGGAAGCCCTATGTAAATGTTTTTAATGTCAGCCATGCTCTCTAATTTACTTACATTAGATATCTTTTGAAATGATCATTAGAGACGGTTTCTAATCAGAAGGGCTGCAGAGTTTAAGAGCTTATGTTGTCATTTATGATGTATTTCTAGAAAGTCATGCACAAAATTCCTAGCTTGAGCTTACCCTTGAATTTTATTTGCTTACATAAAGCACTATAGACAAATATCCTAAAACAAGAGGAAAGTCAAAGTCAAACAACTCTAATCAGGGAAACCTTGTTCTTTCATCAAAAAAATGGACGTGAGTTGTGCAGACTTTCGCAACCCAGTGTAAGTGGGTTTACAAAAATGAGGTTAGCGCCTCCCAGTAAAAGAGCTGTCGCTGCAATAAGTGTTCTTTCTTGCGGCTTGAGCTCTGCTTCCCCTGGTATCACGCTGTAAACTGGAAGGAGCTTCTGCTGAGGGTTTCCTTGGTAACAGGAAGTGACTGTGTATGAGAAGTTGGTACTGGTTCACTTTGTCCTCTCAGCCATCAAGGAAGTGCATTACTGTAAATGATTTGGGGACTGTCCCCATGCATTCTTCTCGGTGAACACTCTGCTGAAGGGTGTATTGAGAAACCGCAAAAGAAGATGTTTTCTTACCTTCACAGAACATGGACTTCTGTGACTTGGCGTTGGTCCCGGGGTGACCCCTCCGGGATCAGGAGAAACATTCCTCTCAATCAGATCGCAGATTTTATTATCCAGCTCCATGCTTTCACATCTGCCCAGGGGACATGGGAAAGTCACATTTTACAAAGATAATTAAAAATGATGATAATTTTGTGAATGATGTGGAGGTGTTATTAGTGTATGATACCCCTCTAAAATCTCCAGTTCTCTAATTTCATTTTGTATTCATTAGCTGCTGCCCTTAGAGAACTCTAAAGAGTATTGGAGTTTAATTTTCACTTACTTGCACATTTATTCCAAGTAATCAAGTAAGATACAGACAAGTTTAGGGATTTTCACAGTCTGATAACGATGACCAGAGCTGAGCACTCCCAGTAAGCCTGATGCTTTACATCCATATTCTTATTTAGTGGGTATAACAATGCATTACCACAGTCAGCATTACCTGCGTTATGCAGGTGAGCAAACTCAGACTTAGGAAGTTAATTAACTTACTAATTTACATGAAATCACACTGCAGAACACTGGCAGGACCAAGAGCAGACGCAGATCTGTAGGGTTCTATGGCCTGTCTCTTGGCTATGTTTGCTGTATGTCTTCAGTTAAACTGAGAACAAATCCCTAAGGAACTATCTGCCACCAAATGGAAATTTTAGAGTCAAAGAGTATCTGGAAATTACCTTAAAAAGAACTTAGTCCAACTTGCATCATTTATATGAGAACAAGAATGAATTGCTTACATTCCCAAGACTATTAACAGGTAACATCAAAATTTAAATCAGATTTTCTGACTCCAGTCCATTTTTCTTTCCACTATATCATGTTGGCATGATGGAGAAATCTTCTCATTAAAAACACAATTCAAGGGCTTCCCTGGTGGCGCAGTGGTTGAGAGTCCGCCTGTCGATGCGGGGGCCATGAGTTCGTGCCCCGGTCCGGGAAGGTCCCACATGCCGCGGAGCGGCTGGGCCTGTGAGCCATGGCCGCTGAGCCTGCGCGTCCGGAGCCTGTGCTCCGCAATAGGAGAGGCCACAACAGTGAGAGGCCCGCATACCGCAAAAAAAAAAAAAAAAAAAAGGAAAAAAACCCCCACAATTCAAGAGAAAAATACATTCATTTTGTTATTTTTCTTTACATAGTTTTTTTTTTTTTTTGCCTTCCTCATCATTTTTCTTCCCTTAAAAACAACCCCTTGGAGGCTTCTGGGAAGATGGCGGAAGAGTAAGACACGGAGATCACCTTCCTCCGGGCAGATACACTGGAAATACATCTACACGTGGAACAACTCCTACAGAACACCTACTGAACGCTGGCAGAAGGCCTCAGACCGCCCAAAAGGCAAGAAACCCCCCACGTACCTGGGTAGGGCAAAAGAAAAAAGAATAAACAGAGACAAACGGATAGGGACGGGACCTACACCAGTGGGAGGGAGCTGTGAAGGAGGAAATGTTTCCACACACTAGGAAGCCTGTTCGCGGGTGGAGACAGTGGGTGGCAGAAGGGGAAAGCTTCAGAGCTGCGGAGGAGAGCACAGCAACAGGGGTGTGGAGGGCAAAGCGGAGAGATTCCCGTACAGAGGAGAGATTCCCGCACAGAGGATCAGGGCCGACCGGCACTCACCAGCCTGAGAGGCTTGTCTGCTCACCCGCCGGCGCGGGCGGGGCTGGGAGCTGAGGCTCCGGCTTCGGTTGGATCGCCGGGAGAGGACTGGGGTTGGCGGCGTGAACACAGCCTGCAGGGGGTTAGTGCGCCACGGCTAGCTGGGAGGGAGTCCGGGGAAAAGTCTGGACCTGCCAAAGAGGCAAGAGACTTTTTCTTCCCTCTTTATTTCCTGGTGCGCGAGGAGAAGGGATTAAGAGCTCCAGAGACGGGCACGAGTCGCGGCTAATAGCGCGGACCCCAGAGACGGGCATGAGATGCTAAGGCTGCTGCCGCCGCCACCAAGAAGCCTGTGTGCGAGCACAGGTCACTCTCCACACCTACCTTCCGGGGAGCCTGTGCAGCCGGCCACTGCCAGGTTCCCGGGATCCAGGGACAACTCCCCTGGGAGAACGCACGGTGGGCCTCAGGCTGGTGCAACGTCACACCGGCCTCTGCCGCCGCAGGCCCGCCCCGCACTGCGTGCCCCTCCCTCCCCCCGGCCTGAGTGAGCCAGAGCCCCCCGAAGCAGCGGCTCCTTTAACCCCGTCGTGTCTGAGCGGGAACAGACGCCCTTAGGCGACCTACATGCAGAGGCGGGCCAAATCCAAAGCTGAGCCCCAGGAGCTGTGAGAACAAAGAAGAGAAAGGGAAATCTCTCCCAGCAGCCTCAGAAGCAGCGGATTAAAGCTCCACAATCAACTTGATGTACCCTGCATCTGTGGAATACATGAATAGACAACGAGTCATCCCAAATTGAGGAGGTGGACTTCGAGGGCAAGATTTATGATTTTTTCCCTTTTTCCTCTTTTTGTGAGTGTGTATGCTTCTGTGTGAGATTTTGTCTGTATAGCTTTGCTTCCACCATTTATCCTAAGATTCTATCTGTCCGTTTTATTGTTTTTTAATATTTTTTCTTAATAATTATATTTTTATTTTAATAATTTTATTATATTTTATCTTATTTTATTTTACTTTATCTTCTTTCTTTCTTTTTTTCCTTCCTTCCCTCCTTCCTTCCTCCCTTCCTCCCTCCCTCCCTCCCTCCTTTCTTTCTTTCTTTCTTTCTACTTCTACTAATTCTTTCTTTCTACTTTTTCTCACTTTTATTATGAGCTGTGTGGATGAAAGGCTCTTGGTATTGCAGCCAGGAGTCAGTGCTGTACCTCTGAGGTGGGAGAACCAACTTCAGGACACTGGTCCACAAGAGACCTCCCAGCTCCACATAATATCAAACGGTGGAAATCTCCCAGAGATCTCCATCTCAACACCAGCACCCAGCTTCACTCAATGACCAGCAAGCTACAGTGCTGGACAACCTATGCCAAACAACTAGCAAGACAGGAACACAACCCCACCCATTAGCAGAGAGGCTGCCTAAAATCATAATAAGTCCACAGACACCCCAAAACATACCACCAGATGTGGACCTGCCCACCAGAAAGACAAGATCCAGCCTCATCCACCAGAACACAGGCACTAGTCCCCTCCACCAGGAAACCTACACAACCCACTGAACCAACCTTAACCACTGGGGACAGACACCAAAAACAACAGTAACTATGAACGTGCAGCCTGCAAAAAGGAGACCCCAAACACAGTAAGATACGCAAAATGAGAAGACAGAAAAACACACAGCAGATGAAGGAGCAAGATAGAAACCCACCAGACCTAACAAATGAAGAGGAAATAGGCAATCTACCTGAAAAGAATTCAGAATAATGATAGTAAAGATGATCCAAAATCTTGGAAATAGAATAGAGAAAATGCAAGAAACGTTTAACAAGGACCTAGAAGAACTAAAGATGAAACAATGATGAACAACACAATGAATGAAATGAAAAAGACTCTAGATGGGATCAGTAGCAGAATAACTGAGGCAGAAGAACAGATACGTGACCAGGAAGATAAAATAGTGGAAATAACTACTGCAGAGCAGAATAAAGAAAAAAGAATGAAAAAATCTGAGGACAGTCTCAGAGACCTCTGGGACAACATTAAACGCACCAACATTCGAATTACACCAACATTCGAATTACACCAACATCGAATTGCAGAAGAAGAAGAGAAAAAGAAAGGGACTGAGAAAATATTTGAAGAGATTATAGTTGAAAACTTCCCTAATACAGGAAAGGAAATAGTTAATCAAGTTCAGGAAGCACAGAGAGTCCCATACAGGATAAATCCAAGGAGAAATATGCCAAGACACATATTAATCAAACTCAAAAATTAAATACAAAGAAAACATATTAAAAGCAGCAAGGGAAAAACAACAAATAACACACAAGGGAATCCCCATAAGGTTAACAGCTGATCTTTCAGCAGAAACTCTGCAAGCCAGAAGGGACTGGCAGGACATATTTAAAGTGATGAAGGAGAAAAACCTGCAACCAAGATTACTCTACCCAGCAGGGATCTCATTCAGATTTGATGGAGAAATTAAAACCTTTACAGACGAGTAAAAGCTGAGAGAGTTCAGCACTACCAAACCAGCTCTACAACAACTGCTAAAGGAACTTCTCTAGGCAAGAAACACAGAGAAGGAAAAGACCTACCATAACGAATCCAAAACAATGAAGAAAATGGGAACTTTTTCTTTTCCCGTGACTTTTAGGTTTTACTTTTTGTTATTGTGATTAGTAGTCTGAGTGTGCTACTGGCTATAAGGGGGAGAAACAAACTGCTCAATGAAGAAGTTACTCTGTGTAAATGTGCTTTAGATCCACAAGTCATGGTGTCTTAATTATTTCGTAATTGAGAGCTTTAACAGTTGTGGCTTAAAGAGATAATGGAAGAGAAAAGATTTGCTCACAAAATTTTCAGAGTAGCATCGGCCTCGGGCAAGAGTGAATATTTCTAGAGTTCAACCCAAGGCTATGTGGCTTAATAATTTACATAAATATCTAAAAATGGTCTTTGCATGTCTGAAACAAAAGCCTGGAGGATCGGGATGTTTCTTATAAACATGGACTCTGTTACTGCCCTCTATCTGCATTCTTGGTTGGATCCCTATTTATCTCCTCTCTGCTTTTTGTGATGTGCCAGGTCGCTGAACTGATGCCACATACCCCAGCCAAACCTCTTGTGGCTGCTCCCTGGAGGAACGCGTGGACAGAGGAGCCAGATTGGAGTGGAGATAAGGTACAGCTGCAGGTGCTGTTCAGACGGCGAAAGGTTACAGGTGAGCATAGTTCTGTAGAAACCACATCTTCCTATCCTGCGGAGCTGAGGTTTGGCCATCTTACTGGAACTATTCTGCACCAGTAAAACATTCTTGTTCACAAGGGCAGAGCAACAGATGAGACAGGATACAGCGTCTATAAATACACACTCTTTCGACAGGAGATATTGTGATACGTGCAAACCTTGGCCTTTTTGTCTGGCTGAATGTTAGCCATTGTGCAGTTCTCACCTTAAGTATGGGAGCGTGACAAGACCCTAGATTGCATGAGAGGTTCCAACTATGTATTTCCATAGCAACGTGTATTTCCTACATTAGGCAGCTTATTACACTTGATTGCATGTTTACTCACATGTATCCTCCATTAGATTAGAAACTCCTGGAGGCAGGCACGGGTTTGGCTTGCTTATCATTGTAACTCCAGAGTCTCAGAGTGATTATGAAATGTTTGACAAGAGAACAGATAGTCAAGAACAACTAGGTCTGAGGTCAACAAGGATGCCAGGTAGTCCTGAAGGACGGGGCGCTTGTATTAAAAAGTCACGTGTAGGCTGCTCATCTGTTCTCTCTAGATGCGTTCTCTCCCTGGGATCTATATGATTTCTTCCCTCCTCATCTCAGTAGTCAGCCTCTGGGAGAAGGAGGTGACAAAGTCCTAACAGCTATGGAGATTGTAACAGGGCACACAACTTCCTGCTACAAACCATAGAGCTTTAGGCATCAGCAAGCAGCGTTCTGGAGGGATTTCGGAATTGTGGAGTCCTTCCAAATTCCCTGGAATCAAACCTGTAGTCAGGTTGATGCTTGAGAAGAAATATAAGTCAGGATAAAATCTTGTCCGAGGGCAAGCAGTAAGCATGATTCTCTCCTCTCCTAACAAGTTTTCTGAGTTTTTATTGAGAGAAAAATGACACCGTTTTTAGATCTTAGATCTGCTGGATAGACTGAGCCTGGAACACCAAGGTTTGTTAGGATGTGAGTTTCTCTACTCCAGGGAGCAGGGACCCTGTTGGAGGAACAGCAGAAAGACGAAGAAGTCATGCAAATATTGCTACTCTCCCTACTATTTATTATGGGGTTGAAAACACACAACCTGTATCCTCTAACAGGGATACAGGAGGGACATAGCTTGAGAGCTTTATGGGTCAATAGGGGATAGATTCCTTGGTGTTTTTGTCACTATTTCTTTTGAATATGGCAGACTATCATGAAGGTTCTTCTTTATTTACTTAAAATTCCATTCTTTTGAAGAAGCAGAGACTATAAAAAGTGAATACTCTTAAAGATTCAGGTGATAGGAAACATAATTCCCAACCAGCATTGTGAATAAGTTAAGCCTGTTACCTTAAGCTTGACCTGAAGGTCAAGAAAACCTTCGCATTTTAGCGTTTGTATCACGTGGTTAAAGCTTTTGCACATTGCTCTGCAGAGTAAGTATGCTTATGCTGATTTATTGAAAACAAAATTAAGCTAGCTATACACGCAGAGCAAAGTTATATATTTTATTGTGAATGTTGAATGATGGCAGAGAATGCCAGCCCAAAATATGCCACTTAAGCATAAGGATTATTTTGAACAAAAGATACTTGAAAAACAGCAGATACAAAAAAAAGCATTCTGATCTCCCCTTTTTCTTCCTGAAAACAGGAGATAAAACTCCCTTGTGAAAGATGTCCCCCTATACTAGGAAGAAAGAAGCATTCTTATCAAGGATGGGAAATTAAGACAAAGAGAAATCTGCACAAACAGACCTTGTTAAAATAATTCTTATCTTCCTTTAGCCTCATCATATGTTTCAGTTACTTTTCCCTAATTGTCTTTCTTTGATCAATTTAGTATAAAACCATTGTATACTAGGTTTTGCCATTTCTTTGGGTCTTCATGTCCTAACCTTTTAGGCTCCCATGTCACCAAAAACTTGTTTGTGCAATTTTCTCCTATTAAGCTGTCTTTTCTTGCAGAGCCCATTCAAGAATTTTCCTCCCCTACACTGTATTTGGAAATAAGCATTTCAACAGGAACATTAAGTTATATATTTTACAATTGTATCTATATCAAAAAAGCAAAGTAGATAAATTAGATCTGGTTACACTCATCTGATATAACCACATTTTGGTGTCAACTATAGTTTTCCTTTAATTTATCAAAATGTATCTCTTCTTTACACAATACCAAGTTGTGACATTCTCTAGGAACGTTGGAAGGCTAAACTTTGGAAGTCTAATTATAATATTTTCCCTAGTATCTCATTGCTGTTTAATATTGACTATATATTTAGGTAAAACATATGATCAAATAAAACAATATTATCTTAAAAGTATTCTCTTAACTCAAATCTATATTGTTATAGCTGAATTTCATTGGGACAAATATTTGGAAGGACTTTTTTAAGGAACAGCCATTGGTAAAATAATTTTATTCAAATTATTTTAAATTATTGCAAAGAAGGTGAGAAAGTGATACTTTTAATAACTATAGCTGAAGTATTAAGTAATTTGGACCCCCATATACTTGAGAGCTGTATAAAAATTTTATAATAGGAGAAGTAGTTTACCTTTCTATTTACTTGATCTTTAAGTAATACTTATTTAAACGATATCAGTTTAAATGAGAATTTTTCACATCTGTGTTGGAGTTTCATTTCAAGATGTGACTACAGTTCTTGATTTTAATTCACCAGCAGTTTTGAAGTTTGCAGCAGTACATAAAAGTACAGAGGCAAGTGAGGCAGTTTGCAAGCTGAATCTACAGCTGATTCGTCTATGGATGGTGAGGAAATAATAGAATAAATTATGGAGACATTTCTTCTGCATAAAATTTTTGGGAGATCTCAGATTTGGTAATAGCTTCACCAAAAGTCACAAACTGACATATGACAATTTGATGTCTTATCTTGTGATCATGTGTCTCAATTCTCTTGTCTAGCTGATAAAGTGAGAGCCACATTTTGTTGGATCCCTTGCATTAGTTTTGTTAGAGGTGGTACATAATACACTGAATCAAATCATTATGAGTTATTAGTATGCGTAGAGTAAACCTACGTATTGAATGAGAAGTGCTTCTGAAAACTTTGTACAGAGCTATATTATAAACAGGTTCATTTGCAGTTGGAAATATTGCATTGATTAAATGATGCCTCTAGAGGGCACTCTGCATTCAGTTCAGGTAGAAACTAGTTTCTGATGTTGCTCACATTTTCTGTTATATTTATTTTGAATTTTGAGGTCAGCAGAGAGAGAGAAGTGTGTGGTGTGTACATTTGTAATAATTGTAGCTTTTTTTTTTACCGAATTTTAAACTTTTAATAAAAATTTTCTTTCTCTTTTAATAAAGTTTTTTTTAATTTGCAGTTGTTGTTTAACATTTATGTAATAGACTTACACTGAATAGCTTTCCTACTATAGTGGTAAGTTAACTTTATTAAAGATTGAAATGGTCTATATTCAGTTTCTTTCTTTCTTTCTTTCTCTGTTTTTTTCAGTGTTCATATGGATGTGAAATTGATGAGCCTAGAATTTCTTTTTGTGCTAGAAATTAGGAAATACTTAAAGAACTGGTTAAACATGGGACAATTTCACATCAAAATAAGTAATGATATAAATGCATTATAACTCATTAAATAAAATAGGATTAGTTAATTTATACTGATAAAAAATTTAGAAATAGACATAAATGGGGACAGGAGAAATCTTTTTTCTTTACGTTAGAATACCTACTAATAAATGTAGAAGAAATTATGGTATCAGAAATTCACTATTTGGCAGCCATCATAGTAATAATTTAAATAGGAAATATTAATGGATGCTAAAACTCATGCCTGAAATTTTGATGAGGAATGGCATCTTTACATCATTTCATAGGATCTCCCCCCCCCAATACTTAGCTAATACTAAAGGAAATATGGAAGAGTAACTTTACATTGGAGAATATTGGCAGACTCCACCTTAACGAAATGATCAAGAATAAAATCACCTGTAATGAGAAAAATCCAAACTGACCATCTGATAGGATTCATCAAAACATATCTTCACATCTGTGGTATTCCTGCTAAAAATGTATAAAGTGTTAGGTCATGAAAGTCAAGCAAGACTAGGAAACTGTCCCAGATTGAAAGAGGCTAAAAATCATGAAAACTACATGCAATCTATGTTCCTGGATTGGATCCTTCTTTGTCTAGGAAAGACACGAACAGAATAATTGGCAAAAACTTGAATGGCTTTGAGGATTATATGATAGTATTGTAACAATGTTCGTTTTCTGATTTTGATTCAAAGGGGATCAGAATTTGCCACACTCAAAATATGCCACTTTGATATGAAGATTATTTTGAGTTGAAGAATCAACAAGTATGGTAAGAGTTATCAGCCCTCCTTGATCTCCCTAAAAGCAGGGCATAAATTTCCTTTTGTGAAGGTGGCATAAATTTTGCCCTTTTCCTATACCAGGATGAGAAGAACAACTCATCACTGGAGATCAAAAGCCGGCAACCAAAATGAGTCTGCATAAACAAACCTTACTAAAATAGCCCATATATTTCCTAGTTACTTCCATACAATTTATTGTCCCCTGAAGCCCAAACACTATTTCCTTTGCTAAGAAGGGTATAGAAGCTCCTGAGTCTAACTTCTTCTTTGAATTTCTTTTCTGTGAAATCCCATGAAAATACAAATATTAATAAATGTGTATTCCTTTTCTCCTGTTAATCAACCTTTGTCGGTTAAATTAGCAGGCCCCCCGACACTGAACCTAAGAGGGTAGAGGAAAAGTTTTTTTCTTTCTGTGGTTACATGGGAGAATGTCCTTGGTTGTAGGAAATGCACACGAAATAATCCAGTGTTAATTTATTTCTGAATGGCTCAGTTAAAAAAAAAAAAGAAAGAAAGATCTTGATACACTTAGAAATTCTTGGGAGTTTGAAATTATTTTAAAATAAAAAAGTGCATAAATAGTAAACCTAAAAGAATAAAATCGGTTTGACACTTTACCTTATACTCAATGTAGAAATCATCTTATGAAAATGAAATTAGCATTTCATTATATTGCAGAAACTAAGATGCAGGCCTATACATCTTCTTGGAGATTTGTGGAATTAGTGCAAACCGAAACAATGCAAAGATGATTTGGGGTTTTGCTTTTCTAAAAGAATGTGGAGGAAGAGCATGTGTGTGAATCCAATTACTTTGATAATCTGTTCTAACCCAAGGATTCCAAAAATGAAACGAGCTTATTTCCACCATGATATTTAAAGCCCAGGTAGGAAAAAACACAAAATAAATAAACAAAACTCCCAAACTTTGAATGTCTTCATCTTTGCTCTGTAATGTCTGGCATTTCACCTCCCTGTGGACTTCTCATAATAAACATATTAAAAATTGTTGAAATCCTCAGATTAGAGAAGCCTGCCTTTGGAAATGTGGGTTAGTGCTAAACTCCATGCACAATAGAAAAAGAAAAAACCCAAGCTCAGGAAGACTTTTTTTCTCATTTAATTCAACAAATATTTCTTTAAAACTTCTTTGTGTAATAAAGCCCATTAACCTTCAAGAGTTTATGTCCTCATGATTTTGGGTGAGATTCCAAAAGAAAGAAATGCACATAAAGGGAGTGTTTTTCTTTCATTAATTACTTTTTTTTTAAAACACAATGGTATGACTTTTGGCATCAAGGAATAGCACAGGGGTTTAAAATGGATTTTTAGGAACTTCCCTGGTGGTCCAGTGGTTAAGAATCTGCTTTCCAATTCAGGGGATGCGGGTTCGATCCCTGGTCGGGGAACTAAGATCCCACATGCTGCGGCACAACTAAGCCTGCATGTCACAACTACTGAGATTGCGCACCACAACTAGTGAGCCCATGTGCTGCAACTACAGAGCCCACATGCTCTGGAGCCTGTGTGCCACAACTACAGAAGCCCTTGCACCACACACCACAACTAGAAAGATCCCGCATGCCTCAACTAAGACCTGAGGCAGACAAAAATAAAATAATAAATAAGTAAATAAAATGGATTTTTATCACAGCATTATTTTTAGATTCAAAAACTATAAAATAAAACTATTGTTGACCTTGTGTATTTCTGAGTAGAGAGAATGGATCATTTATTCTTGAGTGAAATGGAAAAAAACAACACTGGTTTCTCTTTGTTATAAAACATCAAATCATTGAATTCGGAAGGAAATTATCAAGGGTCATGATTATGCGGGAAACCAGCAAAGTGAAACAGTTATTTGGTATAAATTGTTTTTTGTTCTTCAGACATCTTTACAAGATTGACATAAAAGCAATTCAGGTATTTGTATAAATGCAACTACACCAAGACTAGAGGAGGCGTTCCTAAAACACGGTAAGTTAGAATACTTGGCAGAAAAAGCAAATCTCACATTTAACTGGCACTTTTGAGATCAAGTGAAAAAAAAAAAAAATCATCTCCAAAGGCCAGGTAGCATTCTGTAGTGAAAACAAGACCAGCAGGTGGGTGAGGTGACATTGTTCTGATGAGCGATGACAGGATAGATGGGAAACAGTAGCATTCTACTAAAAAAACGACATTCACCTTTACTCACCTGACACTTGTTGAAATATGTACAAACACACAGTCCCCTGGCCAGGCTACTCACAGCGATGGCAGCGTCTACTGAGCCAGACACTGCACTAAGCACTGTATATGCTTTATCGCATTCACTCCATAGAAAGCCTCCTTGAGGTAGGAACTGCTTCCCCTGTCTTACAGGTAAGGAAACTGAGGTTCACAGAGATGAAGTAACTTGCCCAAGGTGAGCTCTTCTCATTGCATTTCATTGAGCACAGCTTTTGTGTAGATTGCCAAAGGTAAAGAATTAGAAGAGATCACCAGTTCTAATACTGGTAGAAACAGATCTTTTTAATAAACAGTTCATTTTTCTATATAAGTACTTTTTTAAAAAATAAAAGACAGTAAGAAAAGAAAGGGCCACATACGATGTTCGGTTTTTAAGAGCTAAAAATTAGGAACTTGTTCAGGAAGTAATTGCGTGTGTTTGTGCAATGGAGATCACAACACAATTAAATTCAGAATTCCAGTGAAGTTTGGAAAACTAAAGAATTGGTCAGACTTAGTCATTAAAAAGTGAAGATGAAAAGAATTAATAATTACTTAAAAATATACATTCATATCAAATGTAAGTATGTATATCTAGTAGCATTTTCAGTAATAAAGACTTTTATAATTAATATAGTAATACAACTTTAATATAGAATAAAATCATGGTAAATTTACTTTTTTCCTTTCTATGCACATATATATTTTTGTAAATTGGGACTAGGGGTATATAAAGTATTGTACTTTTTTTCTGATTAATATATCATCAGAGTATTAAAGGCCTTTCCTTCAGTAAAGAGATCCATGAGTAGCATAGAAATTCAATTTAAAACATTCAAGAACAAATATGAACAGACTTGGCTCAAAGTATTAGGCTTAATGAACTTAAACCAGTTAGAAAGTTATCAGTACAATGTAAAAGTTGTGCTCATCAAGTAGATGGCTGTTCAGAGTTAAGAAACTTGATTTTTGACTTAACTGTGAAAGATTTTGAGTGTCCCTTAACATCTAGGGCCAAGCTTAAGTACACATAAGATCTATTCTAAGCCTAGCTATAAAGCTAAACATAACTAAAATTGTGCGGGACTTCCCTGGTGGTCCAGTGGTTTAGACTCCGTGCTCCCAATGCAGGGGGCCCAGGTTCGATCTCTGTTCGGGGAACTAGATCCCACATACGGCAACGAAAAGAGCCCGCCCGCCGCAAGGAAGATTCCACACATGGCAACTTAAGCTCCCGCGTGCCACAACTAAGACCCCGCAGCCAAATAAGTAAGTAAATAAATACATATTAAAACAAACAAACAGAAAACCAAAATAGTGGGATTCACCCAAGAATTCTGAAGGAATTTGAGGACAAATTTAGGATTTTCCCTCAATATTTATTAGCCAACGCAGAAATAAGGCTTGCTAATACTATTTTAATTATGAATAGCCATGTAAGAAATTCAAAGACCTTATCAGTGAGAAGTAGAATTTATGATACAGATTTACTAACATGAAAGTAATTTAAGCAGTGGAAAGAAAAGTTTCTGTAAGGACAAATCTTGCTTGATTGATTAAATACACACATAAAATCTCTCCACTAAGATTATAGGCAAAGGCAATTTTAAAAATTGAATGCATATAAAAACGTTTTGTCATGTTTTAAAAATAGATTCTAGAAAAGAACTGAAGGGAGTAAGATAATAGACAGATTTCTGGGTGAGCATAGCGATCTGGTTTCTCTTAGGGATCTGGGCTAGGAAAGATTTCTTTTTTTTTTTTTTTTTTTGTAAACTACAGGAAAGGAAAGGTAAACAGTAGCACTGAATGACATTTTAATAGACTTTGCAAACCAAAATGTTAAAGCAAAAGGAATGGACTACAGGAAAGATACAAAAACTTAAAGGAATGGGCTGAAAAGTAGTACATGACCTTCCTTGTAGAGAATCACATTCAGAGAAAATATAACCTGAAACATATGAGTTTGATATCTGCGGCCTAAATTTTTAGTTACAAAGAGGTTTACGTGGCAATGAAGGCATTGAAGATTTTTTCCTTATGAATCATCCTCACAGTGCTACAGAGGTAAAAAAGTAGAATAAAAAATGACTGGATTTTATCATCTATCCCTTCAGCAAATAACTATTGAACATCTATTATACGGCAGACACTCTTCCTAGTGGTTGGCACATTATCTCAATGAGCTGAAAAGAAAAAAAAAAATGCCTCCGCTTGTGGAGCTTACAGGATTTCTTACAAACGGCCGCTATAACATTTTCCTGCCTCCAAACAAACTGTAGTGAATTTGCTGTCAAGTTCATTAATGAACATGGCTCAGAAGATCCAGTGAGGGCCAGCTATGCTGATCAAGAAGATTCACTGCCTGAAGCTTATCAAGAGTTTAGTATATCTGCTTGGAAAACATGAGTAGGTTCAAAGAGAGTGTTAACAAAATCATGGGATACGTTATGAGAAGAACCCTTCCTCTCAAAAGTGACTGCAGTTGGCGCTGTGACCCTAGAGTTTTTCCTCATAAAATACTCATACAGCTCTGAGGTATTTAAATTAAAAAATAATAATAATAATTATGGAGCTTACTAAGAAAAAGATTATCTTTAACATGTAATGTTTTTAAAGAGGTGTTTTGGAAAGGGTATAGACCTTCTATGATGGCTAGAGATAGAAAGTTGGAAAAAACTTAGGAGGAAGTTTAGTGAAACTAGCAACAAAACAAATAAAAAACTTGGGAGAACCCAGATGCAACATGGCTGGCTCAGTTGAAAGCACTGTGCAAGGACAAGAGAAAAGAGAGAGTTCAAACCAAAAAAAAACCAAAAAACAAAAAACAACCCCAAAACAGAACAAGAAAATCTAGAGGAAAATCAGGAGAAAAGGAAAGCCGAGAAGTGTTCGAGGAGATGGGGGCTGGCACCACCTTAGGGACGCTGTAAGTGAGGAATGTGAGAGCCAGGAAAAGTTCAGTAAAGTATCTGTAATATCGGTAGGCTACTGAGCTTAAAGATATATCGATGAAGCTCATTGTTACTTTGACAGCAATTTTCATTTAAAAGTAAAAGAAGTCGGGCATGGGGCCTATAAGAAAGGAGTCTTGCTATTCATGTAGCTTGGAAATACCCCTGCCTGGGCAGGGAAAACAAGGACTCCAGGTGTCTTGGCCATGAGTCAAGGTCAATGGATTAGAAAAGGAAGTGGCAACTGGGAATCATTGATTGAAGATTTCAACCCATGACTAGCTGAGAGATGTGAAACTAAACTAATAACTGAACTGATTATTATCTTCCAAATTTCCCCCCCACAGAACTGGAACTACTTGTGTGCACCTAGCTACAATGGCTGGGGAATAACGTCCCAGAGAAGAGGAAATGGGTCATGTCAACCCCAAGACACAATATCTGGAGTTGAAGCATCCCTCTGATACCCTCAGATAAGAAAGGAAGCTAAGGAAGCTTACTTAATCCTTCTGAGGTGACAGGGCAGGTAACTTGTCAGGGTAGCTCACTGAGGACAGTTTTGTGGGTTGTTGTGTCAGAGCACCTGGCTGGTGCTGCGGAAGGCTGGGATCTCACCCATGCTTCTCTGGCCAAGCCAGGAGCTCTCGCGTGGGGCTGCATACACCCAGAAAGAAGAGCACCTGTTTCTCAATTACACAAAGGCACTCTCTGGGCTGGCAGCGCCCTGGAAACTGTGTCCACTGTCAAAAACCATCGTCAGAGGCAAAGCCCATACCTGGCAATATTGGGGTGGCATTTGACATTTCTTCTGTTTGTATGTTGAGACATGGTAACCCCCTGTGACTGGTTCTTTAACGCCCCCAAATGGACACAGACACGCTACAGGAAATTCCTCTTGCTTTTGTTCTCACCCAAATAGGTGACACCAACCACACCTGAGAGTGCTAAACAGTGGGTTTACTGGGATAACTGCAGAAAGATTGTGATGAATAGGACACTATAAAAATTACAAATTCCCTCTGCATAATCTTAACTTAAGAAGAGGACAATTTTGAGTCCAAGATTTCTCAAAAACCTCATAGTAGGGGCCTCAACTGTCTTTATTTAGACCCAATTTCTCAAAACTGTACCTAGTTAGAATTTGCTAGGCTCAGGGGGGTTTTCCACACCTCTGAACAACGTTTTTCATCTTTACACAAAATTTTGGCAGTTGGCAGCTGTCGGGTCACCAGCAGTCTCTGGATGCAGAAAGGGACCCCTGAACACACGTCCTAACTAGCAGGCTCCCAGCTCCTCTGGTGCTTTAGGTAACCACTGCTGATTAGAAAACATCCTTTTCCTATGACAGAACAATCTAGTTCAAACAGAACTGTGGCTGACACTGTGTGTGGCTGATTTAATGATCAGGGAATTACTGCCAGCTAACAGGCATGTTGATTATATTTTCCTCAACAGATTTTTGTTTGTTTGTTTGTTTTTATTCCCGCGGAGAGCTTTTTGTTCCTTTTCATCCAGCATATTTCTGGAACCCTCAGCCCAGCTGGCCATTTCAAGTCCTCTGCTCAGGCTCTATTAAGAGGAAAAACAGAACTGTACTGGAAAATAATGTACCTTAGGTGGAACTAAATCCGGAGGGAAGTATTGAAAAGCGAAACTGGCTCTTTGGATCTGCTAGGTGAGAGTGAAAGTAAAGGTCACTTTTTGGTAAGACGCTCTGAATGTTAGTAAAAGCAGAACTGTCTGTTGGGGAAAAGAGTAGGAGTTGAAGGTCAAGGGGGAAATTTGGTGGCTGCAATAACTAGAGTTAATTTATGAATGGACTCTAGGCTTCGTCAGTGAATGCTTCTGACGTGCCTGAGTGAGTAGGGGGCAAGAGAGGAAGTTTGGGGTGTGAGGAAAGTCCAGAAAACATGCTAATCAAATGTTCCACAAAAGGGGACAACTGGGTAGCCGTATTGGTACTTTAGTTAGTGCTTGGAAGGACCAGAGTAGGACTCAGCATCGAAAGCACGGGGCTGTTCCATGCAAGATGGTGTGTAGTCACTGGCCTGCTTCTGACAGAGCAGCAGGCTCCAGCCTAGAACATCTGGTTGTTAGACATTGTTTTGTGTCTCATGTGTTTAAAATTCATTTCTAAGCATTATTTTGTATGTTTCAAAAAGCAAAACACAAAAACAAAAACAAAAAACCCCAAACAAAAAGTAATAAGCTTTCTAAGAGGAAAAGGTAATTATGGTCCTTTACTCTGTGCATCATGATTTTTGCCTTAGGCAAATTTACAGCCAGAGTTTATCACTGCTTTGGGCCATACACACATTTTTCTCCATGTTGCTTTCCCAAGCCTATGTCAAGGGAAAGAGCCCTGCACCTGGAATCGGAAGATCTGTATTCCAGAGGTACCTCTGCCACTAACTAGCTGTGATTTGAGCAAGTACTTAGCTCGTTCTTTGTCTAGTAATTAATGCATCCATTCATTTATTCAGTGGCCTTATACTGAGAACCTGCCTTGTGCATGGTAATCTCATTTTCTTCATGTGTAAATTAAAGGAATTACCCTAGATCAATTCAATGTTGGAATCATACAATTAATTTTAAATGTCACCTTTTTGTGAGAACTGAGATAGAAACCTAGGTCCTCTGATATGATACATACACTTATTCTGCATTTATCAAAGCATTAGACTGTATTTTCAAATAAAAGCCTGTTTTATTTTTTTCTGTATTGTACACTATAAAAGTACACTCACTTTAACAAGCCAACACTAGAGAAGATTAAAAAATAATAAACGTATTCTTCCCTCAGTTCCACCTTACTGTGATAATTAGTATTTGCACCAATTCCATATTCTTCTCTATACTCACACAAATATGTGTATATTTATGATTATATGATAATTTTTCTTCCTTTTCTGAAAAAGTAAAATATAGTCATATTATACATTACCCTGCTAATTATTTGGTTATTTTGCATTTTTCTGAACATTCTTCCAGGTTCATACATATAGATCTAACCAATTATTTTTAATGGCCGAATAATATTGAAAATTATAAATAGGCCAAATTTATTTAACTATTTCCCTATGATGGAATACCAAGTTGTTTCTAACAGTTTTTTCTTTTTGATGTCATTTTAGTTAACGTCATAAAAGAAATATTTGTCTAGATTTATTCTTACATACTGGTGCTTTATTTACATAGAATAGATTTAGATTGTTAGCCAAAGGGTATAAACATTTAAACTTTTAACAATGCTTCTAGATTACTTTCTAAATTGGTTATAGCAATTTTCATTTCTATCAGCTATATATAAGAATTTTTATTTTCCTGCAACTGACGTCAGCTCTATGTGTATTAATATCTTTGCCAACAATGAGTATTCTACGGTTGTTTTAATTTGTATTTTCCTAATTACCAATGATGTTGATCATATTTCAATATATTTGTTTTTATTTGCTTGTTCTCTTCTGTAACTGTTAGTCTTGGCTCGTGACTGACTTTTCTTTGCAGATGCCTTTTCCCTTTCCCATTTGCAGTACTTCTTTGTCTAGTCACCATTTTCACAGGTAGAGGTGTTACAGATAACAAGGGAAGGGAAGTGGGATCAGAACTATGGAGTGTCAGAAGTAGGGGAAGTAGGGATTCCAACTTTATGTAGGGTAATCAAAGGCAAGGCCCACTGAGAAGGTGACATTTGAGCAAAGCCTTGCGGGAGGTGTAGGAGTGAGCCTGTGGCTTACTGGGGAAACAGCATTCCACTCACTGCTGTGTCAAAACTCGAAGGCTAGAGCTTGCCTGGTGTGTCCAACGAACCCAAGGAGGAAGGTATGCCTGGAGTAGACAGAGCTGGAAGGGAGGTTGTAGTCAATAATACTAGAGGTAAAAGGGAGCTAGCTCATGGAGGGCTTGTAGGTATTAACAAAATCTTGACTTTTACTCTGAGGAGATGAGGGTTGTGAGCAAAAGAGTAATATGATGTGACATATTTTGGAAAGATCACTCTGGTTGCTGTGTTTACAGTAGCCTGCAGGGACGCAAGGGAAAACGCATGGAGACTACTTAGAAGGCTACTCAATAACCTGGGCAGAGATGCTAGTTGCCCTTTACTGAGACAGAAGACTGAGGGAGGAGCAAATTTGGGTAGTTTGAGAAATGAGAGGTCTACAAAGTATTCATTATTGTCAGATGCATTTTATCATAGACACATTACTTAGTGTTCTGACTTTTAAAATAAAAGTTTACTTAAAGGTGTTGAAATGTTAGACTTATATATAACCTGGATCTTGTACTAAGCCCCTGAGGGTACAGAGCTATCTAATTTTATATTAATGGGGGTTGCCTCTTGACATTTTGCTTCAAAATAGAAACAAATTTAAGTATCGACTCCAAAGGGCAAGGAGCTAAGAGCAGAAAAAGGTGGTCAGGTAGAGGAAAATCTTCTCATTGGAAAAGAACAGTCATGGAGAGTCACATTAGCGAGACTACTTTACATGTGGTCTGGGTTTTTTTGTTTTGTTTTATGTTTTTTGCCGTTTGTTTGTTGGTGTTGTTAAATACCCACAATTGAAGAGAAAAGATAAAGGGACCGTGAAAGTTCAGGGAATTCTTCAGAGGCACAGAGAAAAATAACCTCAAGGTCAGTAAAAAAACAGTGATCAATGATGTATAACTGAGAACATAAAGAAGACATTAAGCTTTGACAGCTTTAAGTGCAGGAACTTCTAAATCATAGAGAGAAATTAATTAACAAGTCTCAGGAAAATCAAAGATTTCATTAATATTAAATCTATTCTAGTTTCGTAGAAACCAGGATACACTAATGCAGATATTCCTTGATTTATGAGATGGGGCTACATCTCAATAAACCCATCATAAGTCGAAAATGCATTTAATACACCCAACCTACCCAATATCAAGGCTTAGCCTCATACTACCCTACAGTTGGGCGAAATTATCTAACATCCAACACAAAGTCTATTTTATTGAATACTTTACTGAAAGTGAAAGACAGAATGGTTGTATGGGGACAGAATGATAGTAGGTGTATTGGTTGTTTATCTTCATGATCACACGGTTGACTGGGAACTCTGTCTACTGCCACCACCCAGCATCATGAGAGAGTATGGTATGCATATCACCAGCCAGGGAAAAGATCAAAACTCAAAATTTGATATATAGTTTCTACTGAGTGTATATCACTTTCGCACCACCATAAATTAAATAAATCATAAGCCAAACCATCATAAGTTGGGGACCTCTGTACATGATTTATTAAATGTTGATGAATTAAGCAACTAATTCTATATAGATGCTCTACTTCTTTAAATCTCTCTAGACTATTTCATAAGTCTGGTGATTTTTAAATGTTCTATTTAACTGCTCTAACACTGAGTTAAGGTATTAATATTCTAGTGAATTATAGAACCTGAGGAGAGGGTTATAGGATCCCCCAAATTTATAACCTGTCAGTCAGAAGTATAGGTGGCCCCTGTGACTGGAATTCAAAGTGAGGCCAGTCTTGTGGGACTGAGCCCTTAACCTGTGGGGTCTAACTCCAAGTAGCTAGTGTCAGAATTGAATTGAATTGTTGGACACACAGTTGGTGTTGGAGAATTGGTTGTGGAAAAAGTCACTCATTTGGTGTCAGAAAAAAAGATGTTACAATGGGCATAAGTGATGCTTATATAAACCCAAGCAGCATTATACACAGAAAGAATATTGCCTTGTAAATTCAGATCAGTAAAGTTATGGAAAGTCTCACATGTATACATGTGTGTCTCTGAAGCTCTATAAAATAATTGCAGAAGAATCAAGGTCCTCTATCCTTTGATCCCAGATGGGGTGAGATAAATATTAGGTACATAATTTTACTATGTGATTTTAATTCACTCATCAACAAATATTTATTGAAGTTTACTATGGGCCAAGAACTGTCCTCAATGCTTCTTATATTTCTTATTGTAAGAAACAAGTCAGTGACACATTTGGGGACATTATATAGGCTTCTACCTAACTTTACATGACTGCTTCTAAGTATAGAGAGAATTATTGACAACTGAAATATTTTTAAGGTGAAACATTTTCTAACCATAAGCTAAGTTGGTTGTTTTAAATGCATCTGTAGGATGACTGAATACTTACTATGTGTCAGAAGCTCTATATGTATTATCTTATTTAATCCTCATGACTATTATTATTGCCATCAGGAAGATGAGAAAACGATGATTTTTAGAGAGATTAAGTAATTTACCTAAAAAGTGTGATTTGAACTCAGGCAGTCTGACTCAAGAAACCACACTTTCCACCACAAGACTGTTTTTAAATGGTGTCACTGATATAGTGGATGCTCTTTACTTGTCAGTAAATAAGAACTTCTATCAGCTTTGCTCAAAAGAATAGGTAGGAGTTTCTCTGAGCCATTGATGAGAAGGGGTCTCATTATCCTCTAATAAATTATACCATACGATAAAGAAAAGAAAGATTACCACTATATAGAGATGAAATAAATCCTTGTACTCTGGAACATTTCTAATAATCTTAAATTGAACCAGGTTTGGTAATCATACCTTTGATAATAAAAGTGCATGTGTTTCTTTAGGGGATTATTTCTCAATATATTGCCTGGGCTTCTAGATTCCTGTTACATTTCAGCAGTTGCCTAATCCAAATTCCTCCACACATCCTCCAAAATGCTTACAGATCAACAAGAAGGGCAAATAAAATCCACAATAGGGATCTGTAGCATAAATAAGAGTCTTAGCCTGCTCAAACTTCCATAAAAACATACTGCAGACTGGGTGGCTTCAACAACAGAAATTTATTTCTCACAGTTCTGGAGGCTGGGAAGTTCAAGATCAAGATGTCAGCAAAGTAGGTTTTATTCTGAGGCCTCTTCTCTTGGCTTGCAGATTGTGCCATCTTACTGTGTGCTCTCATGATCTCTTCTTTTTTTGCATGTGTGTGTGTGGAGAGAGAGAGCTCAAGGCAGCTCTCTGATGTCTCTTCCCATAAGGACACTAATCCTATTGCACCAGGACCCCACCCTTATGACCTCATTTAACCTTAATTATCCCCTAAAGGCCCTATCTCCAAATACTGTCATATCGGTTTAGGGATTCAACATATGAATTTGGGGAGAACACAATTCAGTCCATAGCAATAAGAGACAGAGAGTACTACAAATTTCAATCTCAAACCAACAAAGCTAGATTTGGGAACCATGCCAGAACAGGGTCTGGTGAAGAATGAGTTGAAAAGAGGAGCAAACCCATTGTGGTCTAGTGGTGATGAACATCAAAAAAATCTCCCTGAGAAAAAAATGTCCCCATTATTTCAAAAACAGGTACATGACAGAATCAAGTTATTTATATTGCCTCTCCTATATAATCTGTATCTCAGAATAGTCATATAGTTTTGGGGAAATTTTTTAATAGAATTATTCTACATAATAAAGAAGAAATGGTAGAATGCTCTATTGCTATTTTATAATCATAATAATAAATGAATGGATCTAAGCAATTATCAGAGGCTGATAGTAATCCAAAAAAGAGATGAGCAAACATTAAGTATTTTCAGGTAGAAGTATACAACATCACCTATAAAGCAGTCTTGCCAAATGAATAAATAAAATCTGATTCTGACCAAGCCTTTAGATCTAAGGAGCAATTTATAGTAAATACAGTGGACAGAGGAACGTGTATTATATGATCAATGTGATTGCTGTTGGCAAACTCTGTAAATTACCCAGTTTCTTCAAGAGACAACAACAGCAAAACAAAACAAAACAGCAACAACAAAACTGCAAGAAAAAAGAGAAGAAGCTGTAGAACAAAAGATAATTAGCTAGAATTATCAAATGTTTGATCCTAGTTCAATAAACTGTAAATAGAAACAAGTCAATTGGGAAAAGTCTTAACACTGGATATTTTGTGATTTTAAGGAATTGTTGTTAAATATGTTAGTTGTAATAACGATATTGTGGGTATGTTTTTTAAAAGAAATACTTATCTTTCAGAAATACTGAAATATCCACAGATGAAATGACATCTTCGATTTTTTTCAAAATAATTCAAAGTTGGGGGATAGGTGTGGATATAGATGAAATAAGACTGCCTATGTATTGAATAGTATAAAAACTGCTGTGATGATTAAGGGCTTCACCATAATATTCTCTCTGCTTTTGTATATGTTTGAAAATATTCATAATATATTTTCAAAAGGAATATATCAGAATTTTGAAAAAAAAAAAAAAGGAGGTGAAAGTTCCCTTCTGAATGAGAAAACACTCAGAACATGTCTGAGAACTGGCTTCTGGGGACTCAAAGATCAAAAGGCTGCCATCAAGAACTGTGAAGAGGCTGAGACTTTCTCCTTGCAGGCTAACAATTTAGCCCATCAGTGTTTCATGGATACTGACAGAAGAGATGAGACTTATATATCAGAGACAAAGGACTTTATTGCTCACAGAAATAGCAGTAGCCAGGTATTGGTGTTTTTGATAAGCTGGGCTAGTTCCTCAAGCCTAGTTCTTGTAGCGAGGTGCAAAGGTAGCCAGGTAGCACTTGTGACCAAGTTTATTGCATTACAGAGGAGGAGCCCTGATCTTAGTAAAATGAATATTTTATACTGGACAGTAAATATGACTGCCCCTGCTATGAAGGGGGACACTATATTCCAAAACTGTAAGTAATTGTGCCCTTCAGTCCAGAGAAGACATTACTTTTGTCTTCTAAGAATTTTTTAAAATAAATGTCTTGGGAAGGTAACCCAGAACAAAGGCACTCAGTGTCTCTGCTTGTAAGACATGCATGAACATGAAAGACCCATGCAGAATTGTCCCCTGACAGTGGCAGCCTTGGGTGGGCACCACTGTGAAGGAGAGTATGAGACTTGGAAGGAGGAAGCCTCCTGTGGAGTCTGGTGATGAAGAGATGTAATAAACCAGGCTGTGGAATTGAGCCCTACCTATAAAAACAAAATCAGAAGATACATTAACCTTGAACACACCAACCACCAAAGAAAAAGCATTTATCTTTAACATCAGAGGAGGGTCCTCTTGAACTAGGAAACCTAGTAAGACATTCTCACCAGGTTTACATCGAGACATCTATTATTTCCAGTCTAGGAAACTGATTATAAAATGGACAGTTGACAACCCTAAAAACTACAAGAAGAAAAACAGAAATTGAGAATCAACAGATTTTAGCTGATCAAAATATTCTCTAAAAAACCAAACATGATGCACAGGAAAACAACTGTAATAAAACTCCAAAAAGCTTTAAACATCTCTAAATAAACATTTTTAGATATAAAAGAAAACCTTAAATCATAAATTCAAGAAAACCCAGGACAGAAGTGAGCAAAAGCACAATTTAAGATGAGATATGACCAAATTCAGGAAAGAAAAATTGAAAAAAAGATAAAAATCATCTCATGGGTGAAGGTAAAATTACAAAGTATCCAAGGAAGAAGAGATTTAGTTAAGAGTCTCATAAGGGATTTTGAGTAGAGGAACAAAAATAAAATGAAGAAATAAATAGGATCAGAAAGGAAGTGCTTGATATAGAACAGAAAAAATTATCCAATACACATTTGATTTTGCTGAATAAGAAAAATAAAACAATGAAATAGAACAACCATTAAAACTATAATTAAAACTATAACCATTAAAACTATAAAACGAAATCTTAATTTTATTGTTGAAAGTGCCCCCCCACCCCCATATGCCTTCGAAATTACAAGACAGAGTCTAGTAAAACTATTTAGTTTTTAAGAATCCGTCATCTGGGGTAAAAATTACCAAGAAACTTACAAAGTTTCTTGACTGAAACATAAGAAGCAAGACAAAAATGACACAGCATTTAAAAAATAATTTTAGGGGCTTCCCTGGTGGCACAGTGGTTGAGAGTCCGCCTGCCGATGCAGGGGACACGGGTTCGTGTCCCGGTCCGGGAAGATCCCGCATGCCGTGGAGCGGCTGGGCCCGTGAGCCATGGCCGCTGAGCCTGCGCGTCCCGCGTACCGCAAAAAAATAAAAATAAAAAATAATAATTTTAGGAAAGTATGAGTAAAGAATCTTGTATCCAGTTAAGCTGTTTTACATGTATTAAAACTAAAGAAAACTTTGGCAAAAAGACTGCTGATGAGTATTAAAATAGTAGATCTAAGAGTATACCCAAGACTAAAAAAAAGGGAGAACAAGCATGAAAAAGCATCATCTAAATATGGGTTCTGACAAAATAAAAGTAATTTAAAAAGTTGTAGGAGAAGGGAAAAAGTAAAAATTAGCATAAGTTCATAGCTGCATAGATTATAGATAGGAGTCAAAGAGTATCACTTAAATCTAACAAACCAGATAGGAGAAACCTAATTAAGGGGGAAAAAAAGATCAAGGGAAGTTTGAGTTATTAGCATAGAGTTAGGCAACTACTAGAATAAAAATATAAGCTTTTCTAAATGCAAAAACAAGTACTAAAAATAAGCAAAGAAGCCGGATCAAGTAGAGAGAAACATAGTAAATCTAACATTAATATTAACATCAAATAATATGACAGAATTGAGAACAAACATGCCGATCATATCAACAAATGTAAATGGGCTTAACTAGGTTATTTAATGAACACGATTTTGAATGTGGCTTACAAAGCAAAACCCATACCCTCCCTCTTGCATCTCCCTCCCACCCTCCCTATCCCACCCCTCTAGGTGGTCACAAAGCACCGAGCTGATCTCCCTGTGCTATGCGGCTGCTTCCCACTAGCTATCTATCTTACATTTGGTAGTGTATATATGTCCATGCCACTCTCTTACTTCGTCCCAGCTTACCCTTCCCCCTCCCCATGTCCTCAAGTCTGTTCTCTCTGTCTGCGTCTTTATTCCCAGGCAGCTGTCTTAATACCCCAGGCATGGCCAGAGGCTGATTCTTTTGGAAAGATGAAACCCAAAGCCTCTGGATTCAGAGACAGAAGGCACCGAAGAGGTCTGGTGTGGGGTTGAGAGGTTGCATGGAAATCTACATAGTAAACTGTAGTAGTCTGAGATCTCGTCCCTCACTTTTGCTCTAAATAGTACAGCCGTTCATATATCTCAAGACTACAGATTGGAAAGACCCTCACTAGAAAAACTGAACAGCCAGAAAAGACCAACGATTAGAAATTCTGAGGTGGTAAAGAAGGTTCTAGGAAAGACTGCACTGTTGGCCAAAGAGTAACAATCCAGACTGGAGAGAACAAAAGAGAGCTCAAGAAGTGAGGATGTTAGAAAAAAAGTAACTCATGGGGTTGACTGTAGAGAAAATAGTATGGGTAGGTTGTCTCACTTGGTGAGAAGGACTTCTAGAAAGCTGACCAACTGAAGTGGCAGAGCAACTTTAACTCCAGTAAGGGATAGTATTCTTAGGAAAGAAATTTTGACCAGAGTGAAGTACTTGGTTCAACAGTGAATAATATTTGGAGCAATAATAACAATGTAGAAAAATTACTCTGTTTCTGGAGGGAAGGTAAACTGGGGTTATTCTGCTTGAGAGCATTGTTAAGTACCTATCAAAAGTTAAAAATTTTTCTGTACTTTCACTCAACACTCCATTTTTGGGAATTTACCCTAAGAAAACAAAGGTGAATGTGCACAAAGATTTAAATACAAGTATATCTGTTGCAGCGTTGTTCCTAATAGTAAAAGATTGAATACAACCTATATGTCTCAAACAGGACATCAGTTAAATCAATATTGATATGGCTATATAACCAGATATGATCGAGATGAATATTTACTTGGGAAAATATTTATAATATACCTACTTAAAAATTTTCAAAAGCAACCTTTTCTCTATAGTCCTGTTTTTAAAGAAAAAGATAAAAAGAGGTAGACAGAGATCTGAAAAATTCTATCAGTAGTTATTTTGGGTGTTAGGACTAAACCTGAGTTTTCTTTTCTTCCTTTTCATCTGTATTTGCAAACACTAAAGGCTTCTACATAAATATAGCAACTCTTAGAGTTGTCACACACGGAAAGAACTGACTTATAACTCACGTTTTACTGTTATAATTAGAAAATAGAAACTATTTTCAAAAAAGAAAGAGACAAGGAGAATAAGATGGCGGCATGTTGGCTGGTTCATTTGTAATGATCAGAAAAATGTTCTGTTTAGCAGAGGGGCAGAGCAAACTTATCAGCTAAATTAGTCTCCACTTACTCATTCAACAAACATTTCAGAGACTTTACCATGTGCTACTCACTGTGATCAGCTCTTTTCCTATAGAGATCAACTAACCTTTCAGCAGGTAAGACACAGAAGCAACTGGAAATAACCAAGAATCACATATTGAAGTTTACTTTTCTGTGTAGCTTGTAATCTACTCTAAATTTAGATATAAATGTGAAAAGACTGTCCAAGCTGTATAAGATATTAAATAAATGTAAATCTGATTTTGAACAGTAACACCTCAAGAGTGTCGTATTCAAGTACTGATAATAACAACAGTATAGGGTGTGAAACTCATCTAAGTTTCGTTGCTAATATTTACATTTCCCCTCCTGTTTATATTCTAAAATAAATAAAGTGTGATATAGTACAGAGTAAAATAAAAACTTTTAAAAAGGCAAATCATCCGAATGATTGGAGTCTTAAAATAAATTTTATTTCACTTTTTAATGTGCTGATATTTTCTGTGATAATTGAAAATACTGAGCTGGTAATATAAGGAGAATAATGGAACTCACATGGTTAGAACAATGAAAGTCATTGTATTTGGAAAGTAGATGTCTCCAGCTTAGAAATATTTCCTAGATGTGAAACGGAAAAATGATTCCCTAGTGCAGTTTCCTTGGAAAGTGAGGTGATGTGTGATTTAAGTAATTACAATCCTTTCTAACAGAGCAATATATTCAGAATATAAAGTGAGCACTGTGTCAATATAAAAATTAGCAAATGATATAAATGACTAAAAACAGGGAATAAAAATTGATTTCAAACAAATGCTGAACATAACCTCCCTACTTTCTAAAGTAAACCTATGTTTGATCAGAGACACATATAGTATTCAAAGTAGATGCCTATCAGCAATGAAAAAACCCAATTCACTGAGGGCATTAAACTTAAAATTTCAATTTATATGAAGGAATAAAAGAGAAAGATCCAAACCAGAACCAAATTGAATTTTCCAAACTCAAGTCCCTTCATTTTTCCGCATTATTTCCTCACTTAGTGTTTTGATATAACTTCCTGTCAGAGCAGCATAAAGGGAGTTGTGAACTTGTTATTTCCAAATTGCCCTGAAAACTGGAATTTTGCTAATGCAATATTTCCATCATGTTAATTGGCCTTGAACCACATCAAATTCAAGCCACGAAACTAAATGTACTGCCTTAGAAGGGTCTGTGTATTTAATTACCATGCTGGAGGACATGTCATTAGCTTAAACTCTGAAGCCTTCTGCAAAAAAAAGGGCAACTCAAGAACTGCCACACACAGAAAGAACAGACTTATAACTCCTTCAGTTGGCTGCATGCTGTCTGCAGCCTGCCTGGGGCCTAGTTAGACCTCCAAGTGACCTCTGTGCCTTCCCAGTTAATGCCAAAGATGTTTCCATTGAGGTAAAAGCTGGCAGATCCAGTCTCCAGATACACAAATTTCATGCTGAGAGGTAGTGCCAGTTCTTCTGAGATTAAATGATAAGTAGCTCCTTTGGAGAATTCTAATTTGGTATTCTTTCCAACAATATTTCCCCAAACACTTCCTAGCACATGGTAGTAACTTTACAAGTTATTGTCGCATTGAATCAAACAAAGAGTTTATGTGGGCATAAAGTATTAAAAACAGACAGACAAAAGATATACCATAGATACCTTCTCTGGCATTTTGTTTAAGCTGGGCCTTAGAAAATGGAAAGTCTATCCCATGGGTGTTGTTTGTACGGAAAAAGCTTTTCTGAAATGTGCTTTATGGAGTCTGGCTGAAAACACAAGTTTTCTAAAAGCCCCCTGTCTTATATCTCTGTGAATGTATCCATCCAATAAAAGTTAATGTTATGTAATATATTACACATAAACACATGCTTGAGATGCTACTTTCTTATTTTGGAAAGAGAAGAGACTTAATTAGACTTTTGTCCAGAAACCCAATGTAACTTCGATGTTTATTAGTTTGAAGAACTGTAATTTCTGAAAAACTGACAAATTTGTCTCATAAGTTTAAATATTGAAACTGTTTAAAGCATGACTAAGAATTAACAAAATTTATGAGAAAATATAGATGAGGATCTGTGATGTTCTGTGAGTAATTAAAAACACTTAGCACTTCAAAATTAATTTCTCTTTTATCTGACAAAACAATGTGAATGGTTAGAAAATACGTATGCCAGTCTGAGAAAGTAGATGACACCATTCACTTCTCTCTTCACCATGTGGACAGCAACTGTATAAATGGCCCTCCCAGAATAGTTTAATTTAGGGTCAGGTAAGAAGTAGGTTAAAAATGAAGAGGCCAAAAGAATTGTAAAAATGCTTATGATATCATAAAAATGATCATTTTAGCTTTCGCTTACCACACAGTCTTACTCCAACCAAAATATTTGCCTATCACCCCATAAACGTCCCTACACTGGTCCTCCCTTTATGAGCAAAAAATGAAGTTTTAAGGGATGTTTAATAGCCAGCAGCTTTTTGGCTGCCAAATACTGCATCTGGAGGGTAGTGTACTCTTCATGTATGGGAAGAAAAACCAAAAAACAAAAACCTGTTGTTTAATTTTCTTAAAGTCCACCAGTGTTTTGCATCAAGACATTTAAACGCTTTGAATGTGGGGAAAGACACAGGAGCTCCTTAAGGGCATCTGAAACCAGTGTATTGTTCCCAGAAAGCAATGAATAACAGCGATTGTATTTGACCACGTTCAATACGTAGGTTGAACAAGTGCTAATGTGAGTGCGTTTAATGCCAAGTAAAGGAGGCACGTCATGGGAATTTGACATTCATTTGATTCTACTGTGATTACCTCTACTTGAGGCTATAATGAATCATAATAGTTTTCCTTGCTAGGTAATAATTATAATTTTCTGAACATAATTTATTAAAAATAAATTTCTTAAAATAGATGTTAGGACAGGGAAAAAATTCTGCTTTAGGAAAATTTAAATGAGGAGCTGGTCTTGTAAGAGTACATCAAAGCAAGGATGACCCCAGGATCATGATATATTGAGTGGGGCTGCTTTTTAAACAATATGCTTCGAGATTTTGTTAACAGGAAAAATAAAAACCATAAAATACTGTTTTTACTTTGATAGTTTCTCACTGGGATCAAAGTTGTTTCCTCTGCCCCTTTACTTTAGAAAGAAGTTTGGTATGACGACCGTGATATCAGTGTATCACCTTCAAGAAGTGGCAGATTTTACCCTGCAGAACCTAAAATGGTTCAAGTAGAAAGGGGTCAGTTCAGGAGAGGAAGAGGGAAAGATGACCAGCACTCACTATTCAGTTCCTACTCTGTGGCCTCTCATCTCCCTGCTTTCTTCTCTCTTTCTCACCTCCCTTGAGAGGGGGGTATGGACTGCAGCATCTGCCTCATCCACCATCCTTCTTCTGGACTCCAAGTCATATACACCTGAAAGGTTAACCTGAAAACCATCTCCTGAGCATTTTAAGTTACTGTAAAGGACCTACCTGTCTCATTCTCTTAGAAATACAAAAGTTTTACTACTGTAGAAAAAAATATGTTAACTACTAACTTCTGAGTAATTTTCATCATGGGTAAATGGAGAGACTCTAAACATTAATTTGGGTTGCTGAGGAGAGGGGGCAATAGAATGGGACTCAGGAGCTTACAGAGTCCTTGTAATTCTCCACCTGGAAGAAAATGGTGTGTGGGGTGGGATGGGATGGGGAGGTAATCCCTACTTCTTTGCATTGTGGTTATACTGAAGGAAAAGCTAGACTATACATAACTTCAAAACACAGAAACAATAGTTTGTTTGCCTGCTTTTCTTCCTTCCTTCTTTCCTCCCTTCTTCTCTTTCCTTTCCTCTCTTTCATTCTTTTTTTTTAAACTGGTAAGATTTGCCAAATATGGACCTTTGCTACCAAAGGTCCATATTTGGCAAATGTGGGGTATCATCTTTCCTAGAAATCGTTCAACATCATATGTCGTCTTCTACGCTTCTATAATATCTACAGTATCTTAGAGGTTGTCAGTATAATCGGTTAATCCTCAAACTACTCCTGTGAGCTGAATTTCTATTTTGCTTACACATTTTATAATAATTTATATGAAACTGATCAATGCTTATTATAGGCCTGCTGCTAAAGTGGGTTATACCGTTGTATGCTGAGTTCTTTCCCTTGAGGTAGATAAAATCTCATCAACGAGACAAGACTTATACATACAGCACAATTATAGAATAATCAACTGTGATGCATAATAAAATGCTAAATTTATACAATTTATAAATTGTATAAATTTATACAATTAAAGGCTAAATTTATACAATTAAAGGCTAAAATGCTTGTTATTGATACTGAATGTAACCGGTTGAGAGGAATGGGATAAACCAGCAATTCTATATTTATTCAAGCTTCTAGTCACCTCCCCCCTTTGCCAATTTCAGACACTGTGGCCAGGTTAGCCTATTGTCAATCCTTGTTCAGAATTCTTATTGGCTTCCCTTGTGCACAGTCGTGATTCTCACAGTGGAAGTACCTATGGGCTTCTTTTAATGAAAAGTTTTTCACAGACCAAGAACCCTGAGAATATGTCTCCAGATCCACAGGTTATGAGAACCCAAGTTTGAGCAACACCGACTTGAGAACCTGAGGGTAATTATTTCTTTAAATTATCTTTCACTTGAAAGAAATTTTGTCTTTATACACAGAGAAACATTGGCGTGTACAATAAGTCCTCAACTATTTAGTCTCTCACTCAAGATGAGTTTTGTATTACATGCCAGATGTGGAAGTCAAACCAAAAAGCTCACTGGAACCAACACAAGTCCTCAACTTACCTACACAACTTTTTTGTATACATTCTGCCTTCAGCCTGGAATACACTTTCCTTTTTCTTTTTTTCCATCTGTCCCCCTATTTTCTTTTTGCCAGAACCTAGGTCAAACAAATCCTTCTTCACACATCTCTTGATGCTCACAACTAGGATTCTCACCTTCCTCTGATGTCTCAGGGCAGATTATCTGTGCCTCTTTTATGACACGAAACATTCAACATTTATTATACTTAGGTGTGTGTGTGGCTTTTCACTTCTAAACTGCAAGCAGCTAGAGGAAAAGGACAGGATCTGATTCATTGTTTAGAAGCAGCTGGCCCAATATCTTGCACAAAAAAAAGGTGCCAAATAAGAAGTCAAAGAAATAACTACATGGGTCAATGAATAGAGTGAAGCTTGAGAAAAGCCACAAATGGTCGATAGAATGTAGAAAGTGACTGAAGAAGGGATTTTTTGTTAAGGGACTTAGTAAATTTCTCATCCTATACCTGAGCTGAGGATTTAAGAACTCAGGAGAGAAGATATAGCTACTTTTCACCCTATTAATGAAATAGAGTTGGGACTTCCCTGGTGGCACAGTGGTTAAGAATCCGCCTGCCAATGTAGGGGACACGGGTTCAAGCCCTGGTCTGGGAAGATCCCACATGCCGCAGAGCAACTAAGCCAGTGTGCCACAACTACTGAGACTGCACACCTAGAGCCCATGCTCCACAACAAGAGAAGCCACCGCAATGAGAAACCTGTGCACCGCAAAGAAGAGTAGACCCTTCTCACCACAACTAGAGAAAGTCTGCGTGCAGCAACGAAAATAAATTAAAAAAATAAATTAAATTAAAAAATAAATTTAAAAAAAAGATATAGAGTTGTTTCCTAGGTGAAAATGTGTGCTATTGAGGAGAAATTATCTGAAGATCCAAACTTGTCAAGGGAAATTTATCAAATACTTAAAAAAAAATCAAATAACTTCCGTAACTTGCTATGATTCTTGCCCCTTGAAGAGCAGTGAAAAAAAATGTGCTCAAATAGTCCACACTGTTATCCACCATATATTTCTTATCAACTCTTTATAACCATAAGAACGTATCCAGATAAGTTCTCGTCTACTCTTAATAGACTAAAAACCTTTGTCTGGAAACTGAATATTACTGTTAGAGGCATGTATCCTCTAAATAATGTGTCTGTAATTACCTTTCAGAATCTTCTGACTGATTGGTGAGCATGACTAATTTGTCTTCATGTTTCTCATTTTTATTTAAGAGTCGTCCACGTGGAAACTAAAAGGAAAAAATATAAAGAACATGAGACTTGGCCGTATCTCAAGGGAAGATAACAACGTCAGTCAATGGAGGAGAAACCACTTGTTAAATGCATTTTTCCCAAAAGCCATGTTTTTATTCTCATGTCTTGTTTTCAGTACTGACAGTTACGAGAAGACAGACCGTGAACTTGCCTTCTGTCTAGTTTCAATCAAAGGTAAAATACTGGGTGTAAACATAAGGACCCAGTCTTCCAGTTAAGGAAGAGTCTCATGACAGGGAGAAATTGTCCAGGAGCAAGTGAAGAAAGCTGGACATTCCAACGCACGAGTCATAAACTGTTAACGCTGTCAGACTGACATGTTTGTAGTTCAATTAGCCACAGTCCAGGAATGAGTTTTCCAGGAGTGCCTAACAACGCAGTGACACCAAGAGCTTTCTTCTCAGAATCTCATTTATTCCAGCTTTTTCTCCAATAGAAGTTAGTGATTATTTCCATGATTTTCAGGATAACAAGGGAACTGGTAATGTGATCATTAAAAAAGGAGGAAATTTTAAAAGGCGTGTAAGACAGAATTTTTTTCATTTCCCAATTTTTTTCCCTATTTAATATTAATTGCAACTTAAGCACCAAACTGTGGTCAAACATTACACAGACATCATAGTCCCTCATGGGGATTATAGTAGATTCTTGAGATTGAAGCATTTGAAGACGTGGGTATGTTTTAAAAGCCAATTCCTGCAGGCAGTTAACACATTTGAAATGCATCTGGAAACCACTAATTGCTGTGATCCCATAAGAAAAGTTAGGCTGTTCAAGTGTGTGGGAAACATGAAGCCAGTTTGTTTGAGTTTTATGAGTTTCTATTTAATAGTAACAACAACAAAAAAAAGTTTTTTTGTTAAATTGCTCCAAGAAGGATTTGTTTTAGCTATTGGCAGGCTGTCTTTACATAGTGTAGGAGGGTGGCTTTTTTATTTTGTTTTTTTTCAGCTTGTGACAGCTGTTTAAAAGTCATCCATTACCACCATGGTAGCCAGTTGCTAGATGAAAGCAAATGCCTTTCAGGACTGTTGTAGGAATTAGACCACCAACTAGTACAACTATCTTTTAGCTATATAAAATTGCAAAATTGCCCAGTTTCTTCATGTGGCACTCTGGAAATACCATACAATTCTGCAGGTGCTTTGAAAAGGCATGCAAGTGAGGTGCTACCTGACAAAGCATGACTTGCAATTAAGTGTGCACTCTGTAATTTCTGGAAGATGAGGTTTTTAAAACAATTCATTTATAAAATAAAATTGCAGTAAGTTTTAAAAAATATCTTCAATGGTTTCATTATTCCTAAAATTACTTTTTTAAAAATGTTAATTTCCTAGCAGAGCTGAAATGACACATGGAGTCCTGGAGTATTAGAGAATCGTAGAATTTGAGACCTTGGAGAATACTGAGAATTATGACATCATCATTTTACAAGAGAGGAAACAGAAGCCCATAGAGGACAAATGATTTGACTAAATAATGCCTCATCTAAGACTAGATGTCAAGCCATTTGACCCCTAGTCCATGACTTTCTATTGTTGTTCCACAATTGAACGTTATACAGGTGAAATTTCAAGTTTGAAATAAGATGAGATCTAATGTTAAAATATTTAAAAAGTTATATATGAAATGTTTACATTATAAAGGAAACCTCATAAAAACATATTTCTTAGGCAAGGACATTGTATTATTTGAACTCTGGTGGTAAAAAATCCCCGAAAACAGCATGTGGAGAGGGAAATTTCCAAACTTAAAATGTTATAGTTTATACCACAATGAAAAAATAAAAACAACAAACAAACCAACAAACCAAATGTTATAGTTTAAAATTCACAGATAATACCTCCGAGGCACTAGAAACAGATGGAATAGGTACTGTCTCAAAGGTGTACTTTACCGAACATTGTATTTCCTTCTAAATAGCCTTTTCATAGGCTGGAATTTTACACTTGTTATTCTTCTACCCAGGAAGTCGAAATATCAACTAATGACAATCAGAAAAGTCAATATCACAGGAATAATCAAAATTTCCAATAGCTTATACATTTCCCCGATGGGGGGTGTTTTTCCATGAGAAGAGAAACAAAGAAGACAATCAGAAAAAGACATTGAGCAATTAAAGGGCTTCTCTTTCAAGTAGAAGCAAAGAAATCAAGCCAACATTGAAGACACAGGGCCTTTCTCAATGTCGGTGCCTCACTTTTTTTTTAGTCATAGAGAAAATGAACCACTTTAGGAGTCTCATAAGACTTAGTAAACATATGTGTGCCTCTCTGCACTTTATCTCTACGAACTGTAAGTCAGGGTGACGTTAAACCATAAGATAAAGAATTCTACTGAAGTTCTTGCTCCTTTAATTTTTCACAGAATCAGCCTGGAAGGGAGGTAATGGACTTCCTGAAATTTAATTGGCTAGTGTGGAGACATGAAACAGGCAGGAGCAAAGCACCTGCTACACCAAACCAGGAGACACTGTGGTCAGAACCCGCACATCTATAGCAGCACATCACAGCCTACGGCAGCTTGATTGAGGTTCATTCATTTCTTGCAAAATGTGTAATTTAAGTATTTTTGCTTTGCTAAACATTTAAAATGTTTGAGGCAGATCCCAAATGGGACAACCAAGTCAGACATAGAACAGGGTGAGCTTTCATTAAAATGAATAGTATCTGGATATCAAATAGTAGAAAGATAAAGGAAAGATAGGGTACCTGATGCCTCTTAACCTTTGCCCATTCAAGGTGAATTTCTCAGTTTTTCCTGAAGTACTTGCAATATAAACTAGTCTAGTTTGTACTGCTGATCATGGTGTCTGCCTGCTCTACTCTTATTAACTTCTAGGTAGAAGTCAACAGATCTTTCTCTCATATCTGTGATATTGGTCTCTACCCTGCAGGGTCATCCGAGAAGCCATTATTTCTCCCAGATATGTTCACTATGTGGTCCACGAGCCACTGAACCTTTGTACCCTATCATCCTTGATAGGAAGTGTGACCGTAATATGACTGCTCTCTGCCAACAAAGCTACTGTGAATTAAGTACTGACATCTCTCTTCTGAAATTACTTCTAGAATTCATGGCATGTTCTTTTCAAAATTTTTGGAAAAGGCCTAAGTTGTCAGGTTAAAGTTCAGGAAATAAGGTGAAGACAGTAAGGCTAAGTAATATCAGTGGTTTAAAATATAGGGTGAAAAATAGAGCTGTCTTCCTTCCCTCGTTTGTAAACTTTTAAAATATGTTTTCTTTGTATGGATAGAAGCAGAGTAGCATAGTGATTAAGAACAGGCTGGGAAGCAAGACTGCCCAAGTGCAGTCCCGGCTCCTCTAGTGACCCACTGAGAGATTACAGTCTTCCTGTGTCTCTGTTTCCTCTCTGGTAAGATGGGGATAATAATAGTACCTGCCTCATTAGGGCCATAATGAGGCTTAAATATGTCGATATATGTAAAATTTATACAGTAGTGTTTGCCTGTAGTTAGTGTGCTATACTTGTTTACGGGTGTCATTTTGACAGAGTCTGAGGAGGAAGGAGGTAAATAACTGATCGTTTCATCACCTTGACTCATGGTGGGTAAGAGGGGCTCGTACCGGGAGAGCTTGGTGTATGGGGGTTGGTGTAGATGGTATCTTTTTTTGCGGTACGCGCGCCTCTCACTGTTGTGGCCTCTCCTGTTGCGGAGCACAGGCTCCGGACGCACAGGCTCTGCGGCCATGGCCCACGGGCCCAGGCGCTCCGCGGCATGTGGGATCTTCCCAGACCGGGGCACGAACCCGTGTCCCCTGCATCGGCAGACGGACTCTCAACCACTGTGCCACCAGGGAAGCCCGATGATATCTTTTAAGGTTCCTTTTGACTCTAAAATTCTCTGCTTCTAAGATTCCGAGGAAAGAAAGAGGTGCTTGCTTTCAAAGAATTCACATCCTATTGAGAAAGTAGGATGCTAAGCCTTAGAGGCTCAAATCCAGGTGTTTCTTATTTTCATATCTCCAGGATCCTACCTGGTACTTATCTCACAGTGAGGACCAAATATTTTCACAGTAGAATTAAGAAGGATACCTAACTGTATAAAAGGAGAGATGTGAAAATGAAAAATAACTGATACTGACAATTAAGAGTTTGAGGATTATAGGACCTAACTATGGCCAGCATCAGTTGCTCTGATGTTTTTAATGGATTATTTACATTGTTTTATTTTTACCTTTTATATCAAGGAAATTTGACAACAAGAGGGCTTAAAATTTTACTTAAGTTGTTTTATACTTTTGTTTTCCTGGAGGAAGGCTAGTATAAACCACATATAATTTCTGGGAACCAAAAGATTTACAATTAAAGACCATGGAAGTTAGAGTACCTAACTGGCTGACAGCATCCTCTCAGCTAAAAGCAAACACATTTTTTGTTTCCATTGTTTGGTTACTTTCTTCTTCCTCTTCTTCTCCCCCACCAGTTCCTCCTCTTTTTAAGGAGTTTCTTACTGCTCAAGAAGCAGCTGTTGCTTTCTGTTTAACTTAACCAAAAGATGTCCTGGATTCTTGGATGGATTTCAGTACATCAGTGGAGATCATAAACTCTGTGATTGTTTAAGCAGAAGTTTACACAATCCACAGTTCCAAAATAACCCAACTTTAGAGGATAAACTTACTTTTGGAAGTAAACCAAGTTTTATGAGCTTTTTGCCATTTGTGGTGACAAGCTTTTAATACACTTGGATTTTTAAAGTCAGGTTCAAGGACTAGGGTGTGAGCATTACCAGTCATGGTCAACTGTACAGAAATGGTTTTTACAGACCTTGAAAATCTCACATTAAAAATGGCCAAAGAATTCTTCTACAATTGTATAACATTGTTATGTTGGTCAAGTCTATGCTATAGCATTGGAATGTGTCAAAATAAATGAGCAATCAAAGGCATGAAAGTTTTACTTAAAACAGAAAGAAGGCTGTCGGCTGAGGCTGACAAGTGATTTTTATCTATATAAAATGCTCTGCCCTCTGGGGCATACGATTTAGAACTCATAATACTTACCCGGAAAATCTGTTTCATTCCAGAGTCTACCTTAACTAAATTCAAAATCAAATGTTAACCAGGTCCAATGCATTTAGGATGAAATGTCCTAGGTAAGTACTAAACCATTATGAAAATTATTATCCTTATATCTAAATATATATGATAAATAATAAAGATTTTATAATATGCTGAAAACATACAAACTTATACCCGCAAACTTACATATATGAAATCACTTATATTGATTTTTAAAGGAATGATGTATTGGTGTCTAATACAAAAATGCTTTCTTACCATCACATAAGAGACCTACAAGTAGTCAGTTGATCAAAAAATTGGTTAAAACTGGGACTCATGAAGAATAACACACTACTATCATAATAAGTTATTATAACTTAAAATACACAAGTGCACCTCAGTCACCAAGCCCTCTTTTCCCAGCAGGGATCAACTGATGGTGTTCCACAGAGCCTTTCTGGCCCACAGCAAATCCTCCATGAATTCTAGTTTTCATTTTGTTTACAAGGGAATTAGACTTGTAAGACATTTACAAAGCTGTCTGAAAATAGAATGCTTTTCGATGCTTATATTTTTCCAGTCTTTTAAATTTGCCTCACCCACATCCAATTTAAATTGGGCAACTCACCTGTGTTGGATGTTTCCAAGGTACTCACATTAGCTTGTACAGAACAATTCTTTTACATTTTTTGTACTCATGAAACATCAGCTTATACAAATTTTATTTAAATTATGTAATTGCAAAAAAATTAAAATTGTCCCACATAGCTTGGGGGAAAAAATAAGACTGACCTTTGGTAAACGTACCACTTAACTTTTGGAGGCAGAAATAAGAGAATGTCTTTAGCTGCGAGTATTAGGTGTGCCTTGAGTGCCAGTTTACAGAGAGAATAGACAGAATGGTTAATGCATGCTGAGCTGGTTAAGTGGAGTTTGGAAAAAGAGCAGAGCTTTCAGTCAGGAGCGGGAAAGTGCCTGCAGCGTATCAGGAAGCTAAGATAAATTGGCCACACTAGGTGGTGGGAGGGCCTGTGGAGAACAAGTAAATGAATGTCCTGCCTCAAGGCTTTCAAATTCAATTTTTTTTAAAAAAGCAAAGTGAACAAACAAAAAACAATGCTCTTAAAATATATTTCTGTTGACTTTCAGCAACTATCAAGTCTATTTTTGATAGCCGTTTGTAACTTCCAAAGCGTGAGCTTATTTGTTGCCAATATGTAGATAATCATGCATAAGTTTTGAGATCCTTGTGATTATTAGTAAGAAAGAAATAGGAAAAAAAGCACTAGATTAGAAACTAGAAGTTCTTTCGTTTTTATTAGTTTTTTTCTGGTCCCAATTCCTAAATTAACTAGATGTAAAATTTTAAGCATTTTAATTATTGTCTCTAGATTTCAGCCCTCTTTGGCAGAATCAAGGCCTGATTGCATTATCTCTAATGTCCCTTGAATTCCAAAATTCCATGATGATTTTTGCCAGATATTTACTGTCAGCACTGGGAATGATGACCAGGATCACTACTGGGTTAACCCTTTTGGTGGGAAGGAGACACGGGTGCTATTGTTCTCTGTGTTTGGTTCTCCTTAAAGTAGAATTAAGTGACTTGTATAAAACTCAAGAACGAATTGGGGAGATAAAGGGCCAGACAAACTTTTCTTTATGCTTAATGTTCCATTACATTGGCTAGTAAGAAATAACTTCAAGTATTGTATAGCTTCTTTGCAATGCTTGCAAACCACTGACAATACCATTGCTTTTTACCTGGACCACTAAAGTAGCATCCTAACTGGCCTGCCTCTTCCTGGTATTGGCTCCCTTCAGTTGGCTCTTCACATGGTAGACATAGTGTTCTTTTCAAAACACATATTTGATCTTGTCATCTCCCCTCTCTCCACCCCCCAAAGAAACCACCATCATGGTTTTCCATTACAGTGACCAAAGTCCTTATCGTAACTAAAGGGCTCTGCTTGTCTCAAACCAGTCACTATTGGAAGTGATGGTTAAGGAAGTCACATAAGGAAGTGATGGTTCTTTGCCGTGTGGCAACTCTTCTGGTATTGACATCACCGGCCTCCAGTCATTACGATAACTGAAAATGCTCCCCTCTCTCTGCCATTGACCCACAAGCACCTTCCAACCACTTTTCTTATCACCCATTAGCCTTTTTGTCAGTTCCCTGAAGGTACCACGCTCCCTTCTGCTGTAACCTTTGAAGCTGCTCCTCCTTAGATTGCTCTTCTCCTCAAAGTAAATCTTTCCTGACTTATCTTGTACACATTCTTTTAATATCCATTCTTACAACTGTATGCATCTCCCCTTTGTAGCATTTATCATAATTGTAATTTCTATTTTGGTGTGTGAGTATCTGCTTAAGGCCATTCTTCTCCACCAGACTGTAAATTCTGTGATTTTTACATCTTTTTTGCTCACAACTGAATCCCCGGTACCTGGTGCAGTGTCTGTAATATGCTAAATGCGCCAGACATGTTGAATGAATGAATTGAAGGATATTAATTATGCCAGCAGTAAGTTGTACATGGAACTTTAACATGTTTAAGACAAAATCTTGAATAAGCTTTCCTAATAATACCTTAGTTTAGTCTAAATCACTCTTTAAACCTGTCCGTATGTTCAAGAAGTTTTATCCCCAGAGCTCCCTATCAAAATAATTTTATAGTCAAAAAAATTAAAAAAGAAAAAGGAATTCACTTAGCCTAGAAACAGGGTTAAATTCCACTGGAATATTTCAGATAATTTCTATGATAAATAAGGCAAATGCCCAGGGTTTTTTAAGAATACGATAATGCCATTCAAAAAAAATAAGCATTTGTTCTAGGTTTTCATTCATTTATTTTCTCTGGCAAAAAAAAAGATCCCTATATCTAAACAGGTACTTAAGGCCCTTTGATTACAGTTGTGGAAGAAATTGGAAGAGAGGAAAATTACACATCACCCTCATTTACGGTAATGGCTCAAGGGAGATGGAGAATAGGAAAGAGACTTTTGGCTACACATTGTTTGGCTAAACCAAAAGAAAGAGATACCTAAAAGAAGAGCTGTGTTTTTTTTTTTTTTTTTCCATTTCATATTTCTGAGAAAGTTGCCCAGTCAGGGGACTTTCATCATCTATTTCCTTCTAAGAAGTCTTTTTGTTTTATAGCAATAGAGTAAAATTCTTTACCACCACAGGTACTCTATTGTTCAAGCACTTCAGGGCACCTGCACTACTTTATGAAAAACTAACATTTGGGGACTGAAATTGGAAAAGTTCCTGAATCAGGAGTCAAGAGACCAAGATTCTGTTACCAGGGCTGTCGCTAAACTTGCTCATCCCTGGATAAGTTGTTTATCATCATCTCACAGATTTGAAGAGATTGGACATTATAATGGCTAAGAACTTTTCCAACATTTAGGTGCTGTGAAATTGGTCATCCCAGTGTTATATGTATCGCAATATCTCTTGTGACACAACGTCTTAGAGGCTTACTGAAATATGACCAATGGCCAATTCTTACCTCATAGAGAGGGTCCTGTTGTCCATAGCATGGCCTTTCATTCTGTAGCAAGACAAACATGTGCTTGCTCTGGGCCTTCATCCAGCTCTATCTGGGGAATTAGTCTCTTTCTGTGGATTTCTATTGAAGGACTCCCCTGAGGTCCCCCAATTTAGAAATTCACCTTTTTTAACATGCATATTACAAAGAATGATTGGATTAAGTAAGTGTCAAAAGATGTGAGTCCCAATCTATCTCTTATACTCAACAAGCTTTGTGACTTTTGGCAAATTAATTAAACTCTCAGAGCCCCAATATCCTCATCTGTGAAGTAACAATAATACTTCCTATCTTCAAAGGGAAAAACATAAAGATTGAACGAGAGATTGCATTTGAAAGCACTGCCAGTTTGCCTCCACTACAAGGAGATATGCCCGGAGTTGTCCGATGAATAGTAAGTTCTAAATAAATATTGTAGAATTTAAATACTGTTTAACATTCAAAACTCATTGGAAAACCTGTAGAGAAAATGATTTTTATGGGACATGAGTATTTTATGTATGTTATTATTTATGGATGTTGATTGTTTTGTTGATAGTCATGAAACTGGGATATTAAGGAGGTGTTGTTTTATGGGAATATACTTCAGATGAGTGTATTCTGACCTGCACCAAATTTTTAGCAATAGAAGCCATGTCCGAGTCTGTGTACTTTCAAAATGATAATAATATGTTATTATTATTATAAGTACTTAACATTAATTACCATGTTATTATTATAATAATATAAGATTTTTATTATTAACATCAAGGAATTGTGATAAATCTAAATATCCATGACTACATCCAGGTGATTATCACCAGATTAACAAACATATATATTTATATATATATATATACATATATATAAAGAACTGTGCTATCTCAATATGACTCAAATGAAAATAAATGACTGTTTAGTATAATAAAAATGAGCTCAGTCCTGAGATTTTAATAAATGCTTTCTGTTGGTAAGGAAAAGTTGAGATGAGACCTGACCTCTGGACACTGGATTTCAGATACAGAATCCATCCTTTTGTTTCTACATGTGAAATTCAAGATCCTTTCAGACTAATTACATAGTCTCTGCTTTAGTCTTATCTAATGTTCATGGTTTTATTTTTTGATATTTTTTCTTATTTTTAAAAAAGCAACAGAATAATCTCTAATTAGAAATTTATCTTATTTTTTGACACACATTTAGGGAGGATTAAATTTGTCTACATGAAACACTTCAAGGTTGAGAATCTTCCTACTCACTTTTTTCAACTATAAATCAAATTTGATTGTTTTGATACTGTTCCAATGTTTTATGTTCCTCTCTACAAGAAAAATTCAAAGAGGAAGCACATTTTCCTATTTTTCAGGCTCAACAGTTTTTTGCTTATTTTAATATCTACAGTTGTTTTGCCTTTTATAGTTGAAAAAAATGTAAGCTTTCTTCCCAGAACACTTTTGAACAGCTTCTCCTAGTAAAGAGTTTGTGAAAAGTGATAACATATTCTTCAAAACTGAAGGAAAAAAGGTGAATATGGCAACCTACTGAAGAATGTACTGATATACCTCGTAAGCATGCAATCTGTCATCTGGACATAATCTATCAATATTTATTCGCATCAAAAGGAAACATTTCACCATCTTTGTAATTTAAGATGTATTTTAAAACTGTGAAAGGAGTAATTCACTTTTGAATGTATTTTATGAATTACGCCACTTAATATATTTCTCAGAATTTGTGTGTCAGATTGGCAGAAGTATAGAATAATTAACTTTGATTACTTACCATAATAATCTATTAACTGTGTACTAACTGCCCCACTGTGACTCTTTCTCTGTCATCCAGAGTTTTTTACATTCTTAGATCAATCAAGGGATCCATTTGTTGGGACTGTGCTTTGCAGCCACTAGAATAATTTTCACCCATATGTTGTTTTTATTTTAAAACCTTGGGGATATTTCATCTTGGCAGTGTTTTCAAATAAAATTGATTGTTTACTCATGCTCGGTGCAATTTCAGTAGAAAGACATTTTTTAAATTCTCTCATCTTTCTTAAAGACTTGAGGACATATGTGTGTAAAATATGTTTCTTTTATTTTAAATCCTTCTTCCTTCGTGAAAACAATGTTTGAAATATCTAAACTGTCACAACTCCAAACAGATGGGAGAACAACCGTGACTAACAGGTTTTCCTCTGAGACCTCTTCATTATCTAATCTTAACGAGGAAACGAAGTTTACAAATTGATAGCTAAAGCACTTAAGCATAAAACATTAGAGAGCAATTTTTTAAAGTTAACAGTTAAAACAAGGCCTAAGGTTTTATTCTCTGCAGGAAGTATTCGGTTGACAAAGAACTTAGTAAGCATCTTCATTCCCTCCTCCCCCTCCCCCCTCACTATCTAGGTAAAGATGCTTAACCCCAGTGGAAGAAGATGGTCAAGGAGTAAGGGACCTTGATTGATGAAGCATACAGGATGGTGCCTGTCTCTTCTGTTGTTCCACAGGCCCCTCTCACACCTGTGTTTCAGGTTCCTTTAACTGGAGGAATTGAGTTTAATACTACATTTCCCATGTTTAAGAATGATTATTTCTTCCTCATTCATGCCTCATTTATCTCATTAAAACTGGGAAATTGTACAGTAACTGCAAATTTCAGTGGAATAATTATACTGGAAGCCAATGATGTACTAATTAAAATGTAGACTTAGTGGAGAACGAGGGAAGCCAGCGGAGAGGGAGACAGAGAGAGGGAGAGAGAGACAGAAAGACAGGAAAGAGACAGAGAGAGACAAAGATACAGAGTGAAAAGGAAAGGAGAAAATGAGAGAATTTGTTTCCCGTTATTTTCTGGATTTTAAAAATATATTACAATTCCAATTCAAAAAAATTAGCCTCAAGAATTTGAGGAGAACATTTCTGAAAATTGTCTATGTTAACATTGACCCATTCTACAGATACTTGCTTGTCACCCATCGTGTTAAGGCCTTGTGCTGTGGGAGCAGGTCCTTGGATGCTTTGCCATTTAAAAAAGGGCTTTCAGAGTTTCTGCAACAGGGCATTGCCTGAGATTCCCAAGAATAACGAAGCCCCGTAGTATTTTACAACAGAAAATTTTGTGGCTAAGCCAGAAAATTAATGTTGCTAGATTAATGAAAAAAATCATCACTGTGCTCACAGCCATCTCGTCTCCCTTTGTCCACTGCTGGCTTTTAAAATGAACCTTCCTTGGGTGTCAATCTGATTGCTTATAGTTAAATTGCACCTAGGGAAGTTTATTTTCCAATCTCCTCTGGAAGATTTGACAATTTAAATAAATCAACCCAGTGACTTTATATTTAGAAATACATTCTTTTAGAATTTTTTATGCTTCCCATCAACATGATTCTATCATACAATGATAGCTATCCACTACAGCGACACACATTGCCTGGATCCTTGCATGGCTCGTTGCTTTATCAAGATTGTTGAGCCCTGCAATATTGCCTAAGAGGACAATCATAGTAAAATTATTCATATGAGTGCTTCGATTTGGTTATTATTTAGAGAATTGTTAGAAACAGTAAATAGGATAACATCACATAGTTAAATGTGTCATTTCAAAATCTCTTATCTGACATGGACAAAGGGGCTAAATGGTGAAAGCTATGAAAATTTTAAAGGAGAACATCACACATTATTACATTTTATACATTCTATCTCATTTCCCACCTGGAATACAAAAAAACAGATCTTAATTGCTAATATTACCAAATCCAAAAACCAATCACACATGCCATTTTAATATGAAAACTCTAGGCATTTTAAAAAGAAATTAAGTTACGGCAAACTCTGGTAAGTAAGCGAAATGAAAGTAAAGGCAGGAGAATACGTTACTCACCATGCTCTATACTGAAAGTTCCTCTCAGATCTAGGTAAGTGTACTACGAGGTCTAATAAAGACGCGGAGAGGTTGTCTTTATGACAGCCTTTGAATCAAACAGTAAGTAAGTGGTTGAAGTAGAAACATATGTTTTGAAAGGTTAATCCCCCCATGCACAGGGAAACCCCTTTTTTTTTAAGAAAGTCACTCTGCCACCAAGAGGCTACTAATATTCACCTCTTGGATACAAATACAACCTACAGATGAAAGATTCACAACCTATGTGAAAATACCACAGAGGATTCCCTCTTAGTCTCTATGCTGTAATGGAAACAAGAAAACAATATACCTCTTCAGGCACTTGGGGGTACTACAGGAAATCCACCTGCCCACTTAATGGAAAAGTTATATCAGCTCAATAGGGCCACAACACATAAACATAAATGTAGAATTAGTATAATTTACTGTAAAAACTACATAGGTCACACACTCATTTCTAGGAATGTTCCTCTGTTTCATCTTCCTATTTCTTTCCCTGAGAGAGCTAGCAGCCAGGTTAACATTTAAACACTCATTCTTTAAAGTAATTTAGAAATAAGCCCACTCCCTTTTTAAAAAGGAGTTGCTGAATGTCTTCTTAGAGGGGAAATTGTATTTATGGCCTCTATATTGCTTCACTGGCATTATAGGATAGGAATCATGTATGTTTTTCTCATTATACGAGAACATAGTCCATAGAATTTTTAGCAGTGGCAAACCTCTCCAAAGTAATAAAATATTTTTTTACAAGTTCAGAAATGAAATCGTTGTGGATGAAGAACCCAATAGTAATCATTAGGGGTTATTTACACCATTTGATTATATTGGAGTATTAATTTTTCTGGTAGACATGGTGAGAGTAAACTGCCAACAGCATGTGGGCAATATGCTGGAGAAGACAGACTGTACTGGAGTTTGACTGTTTGGTACATTTCAGCTCTTATCACAACAGGCATTGTACTTCAGAAAAATAGACTGACACCATGAGAAGATCCCACTTCTACAATTCCACTTCCACAAACACATTTTGGAAAGTCAGTGGATTCCAAAGAGAACTTCAACATTATCTTTTTATGACAAAAATGTTATAAATATCAATACTGAGTGGTGAAATCATGACTGTTTGTTATATTTTTATCACCTTATTTCTGTGTTTTCAAAAATTTTCCACAAGAAGAAAAGCCTATAATGCAATGTAGTCTGTACATACAATCAACCTAAAAAAAATCTCAACAGAAACTTAGAAGTAAACAATGTCTTTAATCTGAGTTATTAAAGTAAACACATTTGACCTGGACAGAGCATAGACATTTCTTTCAGAGTTTATTGACAATTAAGCAAGAAGATTATTTCCATTAAAAACTATGGGAAGGACGGGGGGATGGTCAGTGGAAAATGGAACAAGACATCATTTTCATTTACCTCATGAAATGTTGGAGAAGGGAGAGTCTCTAAAACTCAAGGACAGATCTTCTTATCTCTACCGCCCATCATTCTGACTGTAAAAGGGAAGCTGGACTCTCTCTAGAACACCGTCATGAAATAAAGGCACTACTGGTCCGTAAAGCACTGCATTGCTTCTAGTACACATCTAAGCCACGTAACATCAATGGCAAGCAAAAGCTGACTATCTGCCGACCAGATGATTTTTACTGTTCACAAAAGAGCATTTTGTTTAGTGATTTACCTTCAGGGGAAAATAAGGAAATGAGTTGAAAAAAATTTAATGAAACGTGAAGACTAGTACCTAAAGTGACTGCTCCAAAATTAATTTCACATGGCTTGAGGGTGCAAGTGTCTGAGGGAAAAGGGGGAAAACAGAGAAAACGAAACTGGTGAAGAGTTTGGGAAAAAGAGAGTCATATTCGGTATTTCTTCCTTTGTCTGGAAGTAATATTAAGAGTATTAAAGAGGCTAAGGTAAGGAAGTTTCCCAGCTTTAGGCTTGGGATAGGGCAAATCCAACCTGTCTCTAAAGATGAGCTGAACGTGTCGCTTGGTAATCAGGCTCCCATGGACCTCAGCTGTGCCCCATGAGCAGGCAGTCCGCAGGCATTCTGAGGAAGACAGGCAAAGTGCTTCCACAGGCTTCCTTTCTGGCATGATTCCAGGCCCTCTCCTCTCCCTCTCTACCCCTAACTCAGGCTCCTTTTCCTCCCAGTCTCTCAACATCCCAGATTCCGAATCATGAGTAAGAGTGGAGGTTGAATGGAGACAATCATGTAGGTACTACAGTTGAGAAATTCACTTTCAAAGTCTTCATCATCATAAGGTTTTAAAAGAAATGTGGTAAAACGAACCTAGCAATGTTTGTCCCATTAAAACACAGGGTCCTCAGGAGTTGTTCAAACTAGATTCCGTCTGTTGGGTGACAACTTCCTGCAGATAAGACATATTTGATAATCCTCCAGAGTCCTTCAAGAGGGAGGCCATGACCTCTTGCCAAATTTTGGTCCTCATTGTTTCCATGAGAGATTCAAACTAGAGAGTGTATTTCCATTAAAACTTCAGGACATCACCTGTAATATTACTTAAAGGACGGAGATAGTTGTGCCAGGAGCCTTAGCTGGATGGCTATCCAACCGGGAGAGTAATATTGTGACTTCTGCTCTACTGTCTCCTAGCCTAGTTTATGAAGAATAAACCTTAGTATTAATTTGGGTTTTCTACTTCATAAAAAAAAATGGCATTTTTTTCTCTCAAACTCCCATAACAACCAGGAGTAGAACTGACTTCACTATGTGATAAAATTTCACCTGGATGAAAATCAACATAGAGAACAGATCATTTTTGTCATCATTTTGCAAAACTGACTACCCCTTCATAAAAATCTGGGAACAGTTGTACTCAAGGTATAATGGTTAAATTTGATTTTTTTGTCCATTCTTTTTTTTCCCAATGGGAAAAAATTTTAAGGAATTAAGTAGTTCTACACATTTTCACTGAGTTCTTCCTCATTACTGTGTGTGTGTGTGTGTGTGTGTGTGTGCGCGTGCGTGCATGCTTTTTAAAAAAAAACTCCAGTGTATATAACAAAGGGCTAAATAGCATATAATGTAAACCATTGAAATATCACCTTTTCCTGACTAGATCTGATTTTTTTTTTCTGAAAAATTCTACCATAAAAGAGGATATATCAGGGCTTCCCTGGTGGCACAGTGGTGGGGAGTCTGCCTGCCGATGCAGGGGACGTGGGTTTGTGCCCCGGTCCGGGAGGATCCCGCATGCCACGGAGTGGCTGGGCCTGTGGGCCATGGCTGCTGGGCCTGTGCGTCTGGAGCGGGAGAGGCCACAGCAGTTGAGAGGCCCGCATATGGCAAAAAAACAAAAAACAAAAAACGATATATCAGGCAAACAGTAGGGAGGGAGAAGGGGCAAAAATCTTATTTCTAAAGAGAATGAGAGAATGGATATGAATCATGTCTGTAGATAAATCAGAAATGCAGCTGTTTGACAGCAAAGTCTAGTTATCACTATATGCCAGGCCCAGAGACATGGTGATCTTTAAAAGGCAACCCCAGGTGTTGACAGTGTAGAGACATCCCAGGAGAACTCTGACACTCAACCTCTTAGACTTTTACCCTCACCACAACTGTATTCCTTCCTGTTTTCAATATGCATTAATATACTTTCTCATCCAAATTCAGGAACCATACCTGTTTTCAACATTAAATTTGCTTTTCATCATTCCTATCTTTACAGGAATTACCACCCAAAGAGCATTAACTTAGAAGTCAGGCATTTTGGGCCAAATTTCATAAGACCAACACTGAATCATTTATACATTCTCCATCTGTGCCCAAACTGAGTTTGGGTATTAGAAGGCCTACACATCCTACTTGAAGAGACCTATTTCTTACAGCATTTTCTTTTTTTCAGTTGAAAATCTAAAACAGAAAAATCACTTCTGATCTTAAGCTGTGATTTCTACCTTCTATGACCTTCATTTACAGCCAATGGTCTTCATGTGATCTTCAGATCTTAACTCCAAATCTACAGCATTGCGGGGTTTGCACACTTGGGAATAGACAGGAACTTTAAAACTGTAGGAACAGTTACTAAAATGATTAGCTTTATGGATATTTTAAGGAAAAGCCATTTACTGTGCTAAAGTTTGGGAGGGGACCTCAGTGTTTTATCGCAAAGGACACAGAAGGTTACATAACAAATGTAAAACTTTCCCTCCAGCACTCTGAAACTCACAAGATAATTTTGAAGCTTGTATTAGAAATAATTTTGTACACCAAGGAGCAAAATGCTGAGATCTGTTTATAGAAGTTTAATTTAAACCAATGCATTATTCTCCCATGGCATTCATTCTAACAACCTCACTACAAATCAGACTCATTTAACCCTTGGAGATTTCAGTTCCTTTTCCTAAAAATGAGACTGGGACAGATGATGCCTGAAAATCCCATCCAGGTCAAAGATTCTATAATTTGGTAACACCCTAAATAGCAAACAACACATTTCCATTTTGACTGGCTTTATGCTTTTTAAGTTCCCTTGTACAGTTGAGAAAAAAAAATTCACAAAAATTTAACGTTCACATTGTTCCACCACGTGTCTGCTCTGAGTGGATTCTACTCACGGAATTATATTAACTCGTTCAGCTCTTAAACCAAAGTATTAAAGACTGAGAAGAGTTGGACTCCCGGCACAATTAACAGTTGTACACTTGAATGCCGAATTTACTGCCAAGGAGTAACTAGGCCTTAGGAAAAACTGTTCTCATCATGTCCTTCGTTGTTCTGTAAAAATGTTTGACAGTAAGGGAAAGTACTTCACTCTGAAGGAAATTTTCTCTATTTTACAAAGATGTTAGCGTTGTGGAAAGTTAAGAGTAAACAAGGGCCCAAAATAATAAATATTTTTCCTTTAATTTTTTAATTACAAAAGTCAAACATAGGACTTAGGCAAAGTTTAAGAGTATGCAACTATATTAAGGAAAGAGGAAAAATGGAGAAAGAACTTCTGATATAAGGCTGTGATTTCAAAAGGCAACACCATTTTCAGATAACTCGGTGCACCAAATTATTATTATTATTTGGTTTATTTCTTCTCCATACACATAATAATTGGTATCATTATTGAGCATAATATTTTGTTACTGGATGAAGCTCACAAGTATTACTAGTGACAATAATATTTTCTGATTGGGTGAAACTAGGAATATCTCTTGCAGTTTAATAAATTATAGTTTCTTCTTTATATACTAAAATGGAGAGAGAGAGAATAAAAACATTATAAGTTGAAGTGACTTTCGTGTCATTCTGTCTGTGGTTTTTAAAATCGTGTATAAATGAACCATGTAATATAAAGAATAAACACATATGGACAGAGACCATTGCTGAAATTAAGCCAAGTTTATAAGAAAAGTTAGCGCATAACTTAATAACTAATGATTATTGTGTTGCATGGTAATTAAATATAAATGGAAGCGATTTACATTTATGAGTTTGATGATAATAATTGAAAATAATGACTAGCCATAATTTCTGATCGTCTATTATGTACCAGTTGCTTTACAAACATTATCTCCTTGCTACTTGAAGTGAGGTCTTTGGACCAGCAAAAAACTTGTAAGAAGGTGTAATAAAGGCAGAATCTCAGGCCCCAACCCAAACTTACTGAATCAAATTCTGCATTTTAACAAGATCTCCAGGTAGCTATAAGAGGGGATCTCATTAATGAACACTAAAGTCTGAGAAGCACTGCATTGTCTCATTTTTTTCTTTTCAGTAACTAGCAAATAAGGTGTCACTCGCCCCCTGTTATCCATGAGGAAAAGGAAGCTCAGAGAAGCAGAGGTAATATTCAAAATATTTGACACCTGATTCAACACAGGCGTCAGCCAACAAGAGAGGAGAACGGAACAAGAGTAGGTGCAGGTGTCCAATTCAACCCTGCCGAGAACTGAAGGACCCATCTGAGCCACCTTTTCTCAGCCGGTAATTAGCATAGCTAAGATTCAGACACTGGTTTATGCGTGGCAGAGACATATTTTTCACACTACCCCACAGAGTGATTTTATGACTGTTACACAAATAAATCAAGAATTTCTGAGGTCAGTTGGGGTGAGAAGTAGATTCAAAGCTAAACTTAAAAGCCTTCGCTGTTTCTGGTTTTTCTCTACCCGTTTACTTCTCCATTTCAATCCCTCCGCCCTACCAGAATTGAGCTGAATTCATGGACACCCAGCTGATGTGGCAGAGAATTACTTGCTCCGGGGGAAACCTTCCACATGTACTGTGAACACAGGGTCAAATGTGAAGTGTCCTATGTGAGGGCGGTAATAGTTTAAAAGCAGAAAGAGACACAACAGCTGAAAGACTCACAGGTGGAGAACTGGGGTGTTTCATAACCCATCCTCCAAAATGTAAAAGTTTTGTCTCTGTGACTGCTCTTCTCACAATAAGCGATCATGGAGTTTTTCTGGTGACACCCAAATGAAATCTATGTCACCCTCTGTTTCAAGGAAGTCCAGACTCCTTTTGTTCCTCGTAGGGCTTCTATTCACAGTCCAGCAGGAAAACTTATCTATTTCTTCCCTGGTCAGTGTCACTGCACTTCCCCTGCCTTCGCCAGGCTTTGCTGGGGAAGTGTCTGCATGATTTCTTTTTTTATTCCTAGGGTTGTGACCAAGATAATGGGAAAAAGGAATATTTGTTTCTCTGGAAAATATCATCTCACAGTTACAAGCAAAGTCAGAGATATGTCCAAATCCCAGTGTTGGAAGCATCTAGGGAGTAGTCATTTTTTTCTTTTAAATTTTTTATTGATGTATTAATATATAGAAATATTAATATGAGTATACAGCTTGATGAATTTTTAAAACCTGAATATACCTGTGTAACCAACACCCAGTTCAAGAAACAGAACATTACCAAGGAGGCAGCCTTTCAGCTGCCCATTCATGGCAGGGTTTGTGAATTACCGGGGGTAAGCAGCCCTCCTGTTTGTGACCCATCTCAGGCTGATGAAGTCAACTTTGTAAATGTAGCCACAGTCTGAGGTCCAGGCTGACAGGAAGGTGTGGACTTGGACAGTAAGTTGCGGTTGGGATGTTTGCTGATTAGTATAGGGGAACCTGATTATTTCCACCACCAGGTTCTTGTTTGTTGGGCCTGACTTTAGAAGCTGTGGCGTTATTTGCAGCTCTCAAAGTCCACTGCATTTTCTGGGATTGACTCTCCATCCTCTGTGTTGCTCCTGGAGAGCCACAGAAGACTCATCTCTTTATACTTCATCTTAGTGTGGGAATATCAAGATTTTTCAGCCATCGTTAGCCATAAGTATATTCCACTTGGACCTTTCTTCTCCTTTGTCAAGCATCTTCCTGTCACTTCTCCCAGTTGATCTGTTGTGGTTTGCCGACTGAAAAAAAAAAAAAATGCACAGCCTAAAAGTTGAGAATCATGTTTTATTTGGCAAACTTACTGAGGACTTAGGCCCGGGAGATAGCCTCTCAAGGCGCGGGAGATAGCCTCTCAGAGAGCTCTGAGGGACTGCTCTAAAGAGGTGAGGGAGAAGCCAGGGTATACAGGAGTTTTTACAACAAAAACCAGGCAGAACATCAAAAGATTACTGTTAATTGAAAAAAAATCCGGCTATCTCAAGTGAATGAATTTAACACTTTTCTACGTACAGGAAGATTCAAGAGTCTGGGCTCATTGAGATCATTCCTTTGATATGCACCTTAGCTGTCCAGGGCCAGTGTCCGGGTTTTTTCCATCCTGAATCCCCTCAGGGTGCACAGTCAGGGCAGCTGCAGTGGCTGAGGGCTAGATGGCCCCAACATCCTTTGTTTACTGACATGGCAGGCGACATTCTTTGACCACAGGTTGCCTTCCAATTGGAATGGGAACCGAAGCCATGAGAATCCTTTCACTGTGCTCTGAATCACTTGTTCTTGGGAAGTGAGGTCATTCTACGTGGACTGTGTGTCTCTGAGATCATGAACCACCTCCAGAAACCTCTGTTCTGCCTGCTGGTTTTTTTCAGCCTCTGAGACTTCCATCCCTTCTTGTGTCACTGGTATAGTTTACAAGATGCCGTCTTCTCCTTAGGGTCTCAGAGATGCATGCTCTCTGTGAATTTGTCCAGTTAATGGTGAAAGACCTTATGCCCATAATTCAAAGCTTGCTTGATTACAAGTCACACAGTAATCGCCACCTCCATAAAGAATCTGGGATCAATTAGTGAAGGAGAGCAGTTAAGTCTGCAATACTCCAAGCAAGAAGGTTACCCACTTAGCTGTTTGTCATTTCTCAGGAAACTTAGTGCTTCGTGGATGTTGGGTGAAAACTGATGACAGCTTCGCAACTTCATGTGAGAGATATTGAGTTTTCCTTAAGTTATTGAAGCAACACAGTATCAGGTAAGTTTGATTCTCTACCTGAAGTAGCCAGATTCGAACCATGTGTTCACCCCCATATTGCAATTCAGAGTTGAATGACATTTCATCATTGTTTCACTGGTAACCTGGTAGGGTTCTAAAAAAAGAGAGCAGAAGCAAACACGGCTCAGAAATGATACAACTTGGCTTCCTACACATTAAATCAGCAAAGCAAGCTACAAGGCCAGCCCAGATTCAGGCAGCAAAGAAACAGACTCTACCCTAGTGCTGGCAGAAGCAATGCGACTTTTCAGTTTCTCCCAACAAGAGGAGAGACGTGTATCCCAGATGCCCCCCACCTCCTGCCTAGTTAGTTGCCAGCAACCCGCCAAAGCGTAATCGCCTTTCTTGACCAGCTGCTGCCTGCAAACATATATGAGTCCCATTGAGACAAGAACTGGCTGTCTGAGCCCAGGCCAAACTGGCAGTCCACAGAATTGCGAGCTAAACAATTAGTTGTGTTATTACATCACTCAGTTTTAGAGTGATTTGCTACACGGCAAATACTAAGTGATAGACTGCCCTATGAGACACTAAAAAATGTACAATAACCATCAAACAGTAAAATTTAATTCTGGTTTTATTTTTGTCTTCTTTTTTTTCACGCGGGCCTCTCACTGTTGTGACCTCTCCGGCTGCGGAGCACAGGCTCCGGACACGCAGGCTCAGCAGCCATGGCTCACGGGCCCGGCCGCTCCCCGGCAGGTGGGATCCTCCCGGACCGAGGCACGAACCCACGTGCATCGGCAGGCGTACTCCCAACCACTGGGCCACCAGGGAAGCCCTACTTTTGTCTTTTGAAAAACATTAAAGGGTATCTCACAGCACCACTTGTGAGAAAAATAAACAAAACGGCACAATCTCCTATCCTTCGCTCTATAATCCATCAAGCCGATCTGGAGCCCTTCTTGCCTCATTCTGAAACCACTCCTCAAAATTCTGTCGAACGCCCTGCCCACCCACGCTTCTCACTTCCTGCCTCTCGAAAAGGCACGCTTGGCTACCCCTGTGAGGGAGTGATTCCGGGGACCTGCCCCTGCCTGCTCACAGGCAGCCAGAGGATCCAGCAGCTGCCTGCCGTATTGTCCTTGCTCGCTCACAAAGACATCTGTGGCCGTGCTTCTTGGAAAAGCTGGGCTCTTTTCTCACCCTGATGGCTTTTCTTACAAAGTACCTCCTAAAAATCTTCCAAAAAACCCACGTCTCCACTTGTTGCATGATAAGTAGAAGTAGCCTGGGAGTGTGAGACTCATTCACATCTTCTGATGGGGGCTGTCTCTACTCTCTACTGGACGTATTGCCAAAGTCATCCCTCAAGAATGTACCCAGGCTAAGAGCTTGAATGGGGCAAAAAAAAAAAAAAAAAGTGAGGTGAAGCTTTGAGCAAATTTACAAGTAGAAGACAACTTTTTAAAAAATAAATGTACATAATGTCCTCAAATGGGCAAGTAGCTCCGAAACAAATGGCAATCAGAAAGCAACTGTTTTAGTAGTTGCTAGAACTTTCATGGAAATGCCTCAGCATAGATTCAGCGTCAGCTGACAGCACTGCTAGACAGTATTAGTACTACCAGGCGGCACTGGTACTGCTAGACTGCTGTATGGGTAAGTTGTGGGCATCAGGGGCTTTCTGTGGGAGGCTGGGAGGTCTGACTTGCCAATTAGTACAAAAACTCAGTCAAACCAATGAATCAGGATATTAAGTTATTGGAGAAATTCAGGAATGAGAACCAAGAAATAAACAAGCCAAAGCATTCAGATAAGGAGCTGGGTCAGAGTCAGTTGTCACATCTTGGAATCAGCCATGAGGGTCAGGAGTAAGAAAAATTATTGTACCCAGAACCCCTTGAGATGAGATACTAAAATTTCTTACTTGGTTCTTTGCTTCCTAAAAAGGGTCTGTATCTATAAGTGGAAAGTTGTACAGAGCTAAACAGTATGCTACTGCCCACTGTTAGGAAAACCCCAGGGGGAGAGTAAGGTGAGGCTTTAAGCTTGCTTGGTGTGAGGTGGAAAAGGTCAAAGGCCCCAACTGAAATCATCCAATTCCCAGCGCTTTTCTCTGGGTCCACGTCATCACAGTCATGGAATAGACGTGTTGGAGATTAAAGGTTTTATCCTGGACTGAAAATTCTTTTTGACTCTTCACTTTGATGGTTACAGCTAGACAGCAAAATTAAGCTGGCCAAAAAGAAGAGGAATCAAGGTAAACATGAATGTAGCAGTTACAATAGAGTTGAAAATATTTGGAAGGGATCAATGACATAACTGTTTACTTATAAGAAATTATATGTGAATGAAACGAGAATCACAGTCTATCTCTGACCTGGAGAAATTCTCTCAGTATGATTTCATCCATTTGCCATTTGTTAGTAATCTTGACAAATGAAACGATGACTTGAGATCATGCATGAGTGTGGTTGAACAAAAGCACTAAATTGTATTGGGTCAGAGTCTGGAAAGTTTAGTAAAACATAACTTCCAGGGGAAGGTCACTTTAAGTAAGGCAGATTATAGTGTCAGCGTATGGACACTCTTCTTTAGACAGGATTGCTGGTTGGCTGGTGATGCCTGTACAACTCTGGAAGCTCTGTTTGAAAGATGCTCTTCTACTCTTAGTCTGAGAGTTTGGGATTATGGAGTCAAGTTCAGTTATACTTAGAGGGTAGAGACAAAATACGTTGTTTAGGAATATTTGGACATCGTCAGTAATCATCTTTATACCCTGACTGGGGAGGAAGTGTGCTATCTTGGCCTTACATTAATCACCTTGAAGATAGTATCATGTTGTTAGGATAGAGATTTCTGCAATAAAATCTCGTAAAGGCATTCCATTTTCTCAGCTCAGGCTTTAACTTGAGCACACACTTCATAAATTCTACAAGAATTGTTGTCACTATAATTGCTGCTTGTGCTTGCAGAATCTTGACGGTAACAGTGCTAAGACTTGAAGATGAAGCTGTTGCATGAAAAATTTGAGAGAGCAGAGGAAACGAAGTAATGGGCCACTAAGATGGCTGTATATTCAGAGTAGTCGTATAATCCACATGACAATGCAGAGAATTATACCATCTGCAGTGAGTTTAATTATACCAAGTGAGCATAACTACAAATTGTCACGCATATTTTTGAGGAGGTGAGGACGTGCATTCTCGCCTGTCTCACTGATGAGTAACTTGCCTGGGTCTTACTGCTTGACTCCCGACGGCCCACCTGGTGGAGACCCACTATTTCTTGTTCACCTCTGGCCTCTGTTCTCTCCAGTGGTGACCATCTTCTCATGGAGTTCACGCACCATATCCTCAGCCTTGGTTTTTGGGTCCCCAGGGTCTAGCTTTAGGCTCTACAGCATACACATCACTTTCTACGTCTCTGCAAGATAGCAGTGTAACTTCTAACTTCTGACATATTCACCTTTATAGTCCCAGCCAGCAGATGGACTATGGCTTACCTGATGCTTACCCGTAAGCATATTCCTATTCTTTAGAATAGGAAGTGTTCTTAAGGACAATAGAAATAATATTCTCTCTCTCTCTGCTCCCTACTGCTGCTCACGACATCGGGGGTGCAGTGTTAGGATGTGTTGGGATTCCTGCCACAAGGTGAGGCAGGTGCGGCTCAGCTGTTTGGAGGAAGGTCTTTTTCTCTGGATTCAGAGTCATAAACCTTAACCCTGCAAAGATCGGAGGGCCGAAGTAGTAGGTTCTCTTTCAGAGTCAGTGCTTCCTCCAAGCCCATCCAGAGTATGGGGTGTTTCTCTCCCTCTCCTGGATCCCTCCTCATAGCCAAGTGCCCGCCATCGCCTTCACCCAGTAACCTGTCAGAATTTTACTAAATCATATTTGAGGTCAGCTGTCTGAACACTACCAGAGTTTTAGTTGCCTCTTGATCTCTGAAGTGAGGGAGTCAGACACTTCTGGTTTTTCAAATCGTGGCTTTGTGACCTTCAGCAGCATGACTTTTAACCTCTTTGGGCCTTATTTTCGTCGGCTGTAAAGAGGATTGTTATGGTGGCGGTTATATGACCATGGTGTTGTGAGGATTGAAGGTGGTGCATATAAAGTAATGAGAACATAGCAAGCACTCTGTCAATCAGCTTGGGCAGAAGAGAACATTTCCCTTCAACAGAGCCTGGATCCTGAGTGTGGATGTCTGAAGCTTCCTATCAGTCCGGGGTTATGCTATCCTCAACCACAGGCTACCCAGTGTTATAAAGGGTCATGTTTGGGTCTCTAGTAACAGTTGTAAACTGCTTTTGGAGTTTGTGTCTGTTATCTTTAACTCTTCAGGAAATTCTGGTAAAAATCACATCCTGGTCTTAGTTGCGCGATGATAATTAGGGACGGCAGCACCCTTCCGAGGCCACCTAGGGAACACCAGCAGAGTCATGCTGGAGGGCTGTCTCAAAGGACCGTAAGCCTGTGAGGGTCTCTCAGCCATGGCAGCTGAGTGACTCTAAGTCAAGTCTTCTGGAATCTGAAAGCCTGAGATCTTTATCCTGGAGGGTATGTGATATGGTTCCCTTGGGCTCTCAGATATAACTGGGTGGATGATTTGAGCTAATTTCTGGAAATTTGGTCAAAGAAACTTGTGCCAAAATTGTGGATAAAGAGGAAGTACCTTCTTACCTCCTCAGGTTGTGGTGATAGGCGTTGAGACCCGGGAAGTAAGCATTGCACTCAGTTTAACTGCCCCGTATTAATGCAGAGCAGAAGGGCTCCTTGAATGACAGACAGGCCTGGCCTCACGATCATTTCAAAGCCCTAGGGAAACTACGGGTGCATGTAGTCATCTCCATCTGCTAGATTTTCAGTGCCCACCAGAGACCTTTTCTGGTGGTGGTAGGATTGTAAAAATAACAGAAGAGTTGTGAAAATGTAATGTTCTACTATGACTTCTGTTTTATTTTTTATTTCATTTACCTTTCTATGTGTGTGTACACATACACAAAATATATATAAAGCCATAGATACTTACACATATAAATACATTTACACAAAACACACAAAATACGCAAGTTTGAGATCGTTCGGTTTTTGATAGAATAAAAGTTAATTAACATTTTAAATAAAGATTTCAAAGCTAATTCTTTTTTTTAACGTTTTTATTGGAGTATAATTGCTTTACAATAGTGTGTTAGTATCTGCTTTATAACGAAGTGAATCAGTTATACATATACATATATCGCCATATCTCTTCCCTCTTGCGTCTCCCTCCCTCCCACCCTCCCAATCCCACCCTTCTATCTGGTCACAAAGCACTGAGCTGATCTCCCTGTGCTATGTGCTAATTCTTTTAAGAAGAAGAAGAAAAAAAAAAACGTTCCGAATATCAGTTCCTGTCCAGTAAGTGTTTCTGTGGGAGGGTGCATTCTCTGCTAAGGCAATTTTGAGCCACAATATCTTAAATTGAATGATGCAAAGATAGAAATTATTTCCTTGGCAAAAAACTATGACACTATAACTCAAGGCCTTGGAGAATTTCAGATGAAAAGCTGAATTTAATACATTGAATGACACAGCATCTTTATTTTTAAATGGAACAACTCAATAAGATATTTACAGGAACACATGGCTTGAATGATAAAATGTGTGAATAAGCTCTTAATAATTTATTCCATTCGCTGATGCAAGTTCATGCAAACTCAAGTGTTTTAATGAGAACTGTAAGCTGTTTTTCGAACATATGTGTTGAATGTGAGGGAGAGAGAGAGAGAGAGAAAACAGACCAACCAAGCAACTAAAAAGTAGCTGGGAACTGCTAAAGCTAGATGACTAGGAGGCTGATCTTGGACTCTTGAGTCGTCCCTGACCACCTACAGCTTCCCACACAGATCGGAACCTCCTCTCACGCTGCCCTCGCCATTACCTTGTGTAGGAGTTTATCTTTTCTAGTTATCACTATGGGCAGGGTAAAAACCACTTTTATAAAAACTACCTTCATGGTTACTGAAAGCTAAAGAGGAATACTTCACTAATCGTGGCTCATGACTCATAGTTTAAAGACTGAACTAGTAAGCATTTATAAGATTTCTTGGGGGCTAGATATTTTTCTCGCATAAAGATTGCTTTCATTTCATTTCATCCACATCATAGCGGCGCTCTGGATGAAGTACTTCACTTAACTCTCTGAATTCAACCTTTCGCAGGGGCATAGCGAATTTTGATGGCTATTTCATTTATGCTTCCTCTAAAGAGTAGTTTTGTTTTTTAGAAAAGGTCTTTCAAAACTGGCCACGGTGTGCAAAACACTCCAAAGAGTTTTTGTAAAGAGTTTCAAAAGAACAGAAGCCATTTAGATGAAAGAAATTGACATACACAATCCACTTTGGCTGTACATTAATTAATTCATGTATCAAGGACAGTGCTAGAATTTAGGAGACTTGGACAAGACATACTGATGAATGAAAAATTAGGAATCGATGATGATTTTGTGGGAAACTTTTTAAAAATTATTATTATGACTAGTTTTCTAACCCTTTAATTTGAGCAATTAAAATGCAGGGAATTTTACAGAATCCTGAGATGGGAAATGAGCCTGGTGGTTAGATGTGAAAATATCTGTCTACACTTTCTTTGAAGGGTGAGGATGTTCATTTGGGGTACAGTTCTCATAGCCCAGCAACGCCTGTGACCTGGGGAACCTCAACCTGTGCTGAGCTTAGAACCTACCCTTTGCCTTAGAGAAACAAAAACTCTCATGTAAACTTCCCCTCTGTGATTCTCTCCTTTCTTTCACAAACTATTTGCTAAAAAGCTCCTAATATACGTATAAATAGATTGAGTAAAACATCCATTTCTACAGTCTCCAGGAGACTGTAGAAGGAAAGGAGAAAGCAGGAAAAAAAATCCTGTTAACCAAGATAATAAGATAAAGGAAATTTAAGCCCTCCAGAAAAAAATAATTTCAACAAATAATATTCTCAAGCAAATTATAGCCTAACACTTATCTTTATAGCCTAACATATAATAACATTTCTTCAATATTTAACATCAATGAATTACATGTAATTAAAAATCCTGTTCTTATTTACAAAGCAGAAATAGAGACACAGCTGTAGAGAATAAACATACGGATACCAAGGGGGAAGGGGGAGATGGGATGAATTGGGAGATTGGGATTGACATATATACACTACTGATACTATGTATAAAATAGATAACTAATGAGAACCTACTGTATAGCACAGGGAACTCTACTCAGTGCCCTGTGGTGACCTAAATGAGGAGGAAATCCAAAAAAGAGGGGTTATATGTATACGTATAGCTGATTCACTTTGCTGTACAGTAGAAATTAACACAATATTGTAAAGAAACTGTACACCAATTAAAAATAAAATAAAATAAATCCTGTTAACTTATTTCTTTATTTCTCAATCTGAAAATTATGTATTTTATTTTTCTTAGCTTTTTTGAGGTATAATTGACAAATAAAATTGTAATTGGGACTTCCCTGGTGGTGCAGCGGTTAAGAATCCGCCTGCCAAGGCAGGGGACACGGGTTCGAGCCCTGGTCCGGGAAGATCCCACATGCCGCGGAGCAACTAAGCCCGTGCGCCACAACTACTGAGCCTGTGCTCTAGAACCTGTGAGCCACAACTACTGAGACCACATGCCACAACTACTGAAGCCCACGCGCCTAGAGCCCATGCTCCACAACAAGAGAAGCCACCACAATGAGAAGCCCGCGCACCACAATGAAGAGTAGCCCCTGCTTGTCGCAACTGGAGAAAGCCCACGTGCAGCAACGAAGACCCAACGCAGCCAAAAATAGATAAATAAAATAAATAAATTTACTTAAAAAGATTGTAATAGATGTGGATGTAATATTTCATTTTTCAGCTTCCACCAATGTTGGTCTTAGGGTCTATAAACTAGTTTATTGGTACTCTTGTCTATAGAAGCACCGTATATTGTAGTACGAAATGTATTAATATAAGCATAGGATAAGGTGTGCGTGTGTGTGCGTGTATGCACGTGAGTGTGGGGGAAGTGTTGTGTCTGCATAAAATGCTTGTGTCTGTTTAACTAAGAGTACTTCTGGAAGGATTGAGTCAAGCTAGATAGGAGAAGCTAACAGGAGGGTAGACCAAGGTTGAGAGAAAGGAAGTAAATAGCGGGAAGAAGGGTACTGCCTCACATATTCCCAGGATACTTTTAGTTCTTGGAAGTCTCTGGGTTTGGCAGACACAGATAGCAAGTGATGGATTTGGCAGTAAATAAGAAGCCAGACATTTGCAGGTTTACCCTCGGGTTTATCTGGTATCTTCTCAGTGTTCCTCCTCATTTTTAGCAAGCGTAAACCTACATTCCACCATCTCAGCCTCTGGGATTCCCAGGATTAAGCTCAAATTATTGAAAACTTGTCCTTTGAGGATAATCTTAAATACTCCTTTTATGAAAGAAAAAAATCCCTAGGATATATTTTACAAAATTCTGTTTGAAAATCTCAAATTGATTTAATTTGCTTACAGGTAAATTATTGATAAAATACATTCCCTAAACTGATTTTAATATAACCAAGAAAGGTTTCTTGTCTCCATTGATTAAAGTGATACTTAAGTGGAATTTCCCCATTTAACACTGAACTTTTCCTTTGCTCAATGCCTTGGCTTAGATATCATTAATGTTTTAGCAGAATAATGATGTCTCAGACATATCATCACACTTTGTTAAAGTTGGTCAGAGGCTGTTGAATGTAATAGTCTCAGAACTCTTCCAATTGGCATTATGTGGATGAGGTAAAGCATTTCTTGGCTTAAACAAACCCTTTTTTGGCTCCAAGTTACTATTTAATCTAAAAATTTCATAGCAAATCAATAACAAGAATGAAAATTTGTCATCTGGCTTTGATTTTAAAAAATATATCTATATCTACCTGTTTAATTTTTTAAATGTTTGCTTTGATTTTATATCCCCCCAATGTGATTTTCCCCCTAAATCTTTTATAATCATTATATATTTAAATTTTTGTTTACATTTAGTATCCTGGAGACCTTAGCTCTCATCAGCTTTTTGTCCTCATCAACTTTGCTTATTTTAAATACTTAAATGTCTTGAAACATATACGATAAAACCATGATGCGTACAAATGAGTGGGGGAAAAATGTGTCTAAATTCAAAACTGCCTACAGAGGGTAACATTATTAACTAAATTTTTCTCTTTGGAGGAAGGGGTAAGGTTATATAATAGAAATAGCAATTTATTTTTGTCATTGATTCATTCACTCAGTCAGTCTCTACATGTGGGATCCTCCCAGACCGGGGCACGAACCCGTGTCCCCTGCATTGGCAGGCGGACTCTCAACCACTGTGCCACCAGGGAAGCCCAATATTGGAGAGTTTTGAGGAAGGACATAACATAATCTGATTTTGTGTTCAATAGAATATTTCTAGTTGCTATGTTTGGAATAAACTCTAGAAGAGCAAAGGTACAAACAAGGAACCAGGTAGGAGGCTATTTAGGACAAAAGATTCTGATGTCTGAGACCAGGGTAGTATCGGCAGAGAATAATCTGAAGTCGACCCAGTAGGATTTGCTGGTAAACTGGATATGAGGTATTAGACAAAGAGGATTCAAGGATGATCTCAAGGTTTTTGGTGTGTGCAACTGGATAGACTGTGTTACTTGCTGAGATGAGGAGGCCTATGTGAGGAGGAGGTTGAATAGTGATATTCAGTTAATATGCATCCAAGTAGAGCCAGTAAAAGTAAATGATTGTATATATTAGCTGAGGGTTAAGGAGGGAAGTCCAGGTCAGATATATTAATTAAAGAAGCATTTGTATATAGAAAGAACTGAAAGCTCTGAGACTAGATGAAATATCACCAACACAGTGAGTGTAGAGGAGAAGAGGTCCAGAGACTGAGCCCCAGGGTACACCAGTGTTGAAAGAATGGGAAAGAGGAGGAATCAGGGAAAAAAGGCTGGAAGGAAGCATCTACTTAGTAGGGGGAGGGGGGAGGTGGCTGGGGATTAGAGTGTGTGGTGTCCTGGAAGGCAAGTGAAGAAAACATATCCAGGACGAAAAAGGATCTGACAAGTCAAGTTAGCTGCCTGAAAATTTCCCACTGGATTTTCAAAAGTGGAGTTCATTTGGTGACCTTGACAAGAGCTGTTTTGTTGGAGGGTTGAGGTGAAGGCCAGATTGGAAGGAGTTATAGAAAAAAAAAGAGAAGAGTTTGCGAGTCAAAACAAGTTTTAATAACTAACAGCATTCTGCTATTTAACTGACCCTGTGAAAATTCATAAAAGGAAACCTCATTTAAGGTGGAGTCCCGAAGAGGGAGCTCTCAGGCACTACCCCTCGTTGCCATAGGAAGAGGGTAAACAGGAAGAGACCTACCCTACATCTCCAACAGGAGGAACGAAGATTGTCTCCTAGATCAGCAACAGGCCCAGCCAATGAGAAACTGTCACCCCGAACTCCCACTTTCCTCCAATGGATTTTTGTTGGAAGCAGCTCCTCCCAGCTTCCTCCTTTTTCTATATAAAGTAGTGTTCCTCTCCTTTATTTGCCTATGGTTTTGCCATAGCCTGCACATTCCAACTTGCAATTCCTCTACTCTTCCTGAATAAATGCATTTTGCTGGTAAAATAACTGGCTGTTTTATTTTTAAGGTCAACAAACTCCTCTGACTTGGGCCCTGATGAGCCAGAGGATAAAGAGTAGAAATCAGCATGGCAGCTCATCCTGAATCACTGATGAATCATGAGTAGCACTCTTCCACTAATTTGAGGAGATAGACTAAAGGACAACAGAGATTTTTTTTTTTTCCATGGAGTGTGAAAATAAATATTATTAATCATCTGTAACTCTGCTTTCCCATTCTCAGCCAAGTTGTGTCTTCTCTCTGTCCTTATACTTTCCCCTGAACTGAAGCATTTGTTATTGCCACACACAAGCCTCCACTGATGACTTTCACAGCAGTAAATTGGATAAAAATCTCCGAAAACCCATAGTTAGTGCCGTGATTAAACTTCTTTGTGTTGGCCTGCGGGAGAAGAAAGCAGATGGCAGGAGTCTACACCTTCAATCACAAACACAGTTAAAGAGGGAGGCATGGTCAGCCTAGTAGATGACAGTTTCAGGCAATCACCAGGGAGGTACGGGGGAGGAATAATTGGGCCAGCAGGGTCAAGGATGAAGTGGTGGTTTCAGCCAGGGTCGTGAATAGGACGTATGTACAGTGAAGTGGCAAAAAAACTGGCTGAAGCACGGCCAAGGGAGAAAGGCCAATGTTAGCTCAGAAGTAAGGCCCAGATGTTTAGACCACGAGTGACAGTAACGATTCATTGTGCACCTTTATGTGGAATACTCACTTCTTTCCTCCTCATCCAGCTTAAGCCCAGCCATAAAGAAATTTCTCCCCAGCTAATCCTCCATATGCAAGTTGGCAGCTGGCTAGCTCCTCAATACCCAAGGCACGAGTGAAATTTGATAGAACGTTTCTCCCATGCCCTAGTGCTGAAACTAGAGCTCAGATGCTGATCAGACCCAAGTCGATAGGACGGCAAGTTGCCTCAGTTACCAAATATTTTCCTTTTAAATATATCCGTTCTCCCTCTCGTCCCTATGGCCCTATTTGTCCTGACTGTCCTTCTGATGATAACCACAGTTGCCCTTTGCATCAAAAACAGGAGACTTTTCATTGCAAGGGACAGAAATCCAAACCGGACCCACTTAAATCAACTGGTTTACGTACATTACAATACTGTGGGTTTAAGACACTTCAGGCACCATGCTTATATATTCGGGTCTTCAAGTCCTTGATCCCCGACAAACCCAGGACGGCACATACTAAACATTCTTTTTCAAATACTATAAAGATTTATGTTTTTAGAAAACCCAAGATTCTGCTCTATCCATACAAACTATGAGAGTTGCAGGGTCTTAGATAAGGAAATGATTCTCCAACTTGAAAATCGTATCATTGAAATCTTTTCTCACCTCTATGTGATCTCTTCTGTGGACAGCTGCTTTCATCTCACACCAGCCTTGAATTCAGTACCTGTCTAGTTTGCTGCTACAGGAATTCTCTAGAAAGCGTGAGTGAGCAGTGTAAATCTACTAATGATTTTGTAGAGGAGAAGACAGGAGAACTTGCATCAGGTAAAGTATCGTATTTCAGTACAGATCACATTGAATTTTTCTCCATCTCTCTTGATTATCAGCCTTTGGGTCTCCCTCTGTCCATCTTTCCCCCGTGAAGTCTCAAATAATATCTCCCGAAAGTCTTTCCTATTTCTTTCAAACTTTTTATTTTTGGGGGGATTATATCGGATTAATTTTTTATTGTTTGTTGAACTTTATTTTTATTTATTTATTTATAGTGAAGTATAGTTGATTTACAATATCTTAGTTTCAGGCGTACAGCACAGTGATTCAGTTATATATGTATGTGTATATATTATATGTATACATAATATTTATATATTCTTTTTCATACTCTTTTCCCTTATAGGTTATTACAAAATACTGAGTAGAGTTCCCTGTGCTATACACTAGGTCCTTGTTGGTTATCTATTTTATATATAGTGGTGTGTCTCTGTTAAGCCCATCCTACTAATTTACTCCTCTCCCGCCTTCCCCTTTAGTAAGCACAAGTTTGTCTTCTATGTCTGTGGGTCTATTTCTATTTTGTAAACAAGTTCTTTTGTATCTTTTTTTTTCAGATTCTAGAGCTCTCTGTCATCCCTCTCAATTCATCTCCTGTGTCCTCCTTCTTACTGTCTTGGAAACTCCAAAGAGGCTGTCAGAGCATTAACCCCAAAACTGATTCTCCCCCAAGGGGAAACTTTTGGAATGTGGCTAAAAAACTATTTTTTCCTGTTAGTTATATTTATATTGATGCCCTCAAATCAGTCTCCAGATAGTAGTTTTTTTATTTCTCTAGATAAAACTTGCATGTAAATATTTTAATTATTCTCCATGTCTAAAAGAACTTTCAGTTAAGAGGCTGGTATCTACAGTTTATTGGGCTACCACAGAATCTTTGGGAAGGTTTTCCGAAGAGCAAATCTAAATCATGAGCAAACAGGGAACTCACATAAACAATCTCTTTCTACTTTTATTTCCAGAACAGAAAAACTTGAAGTGGTGGACAGGGGTTTCATGGTTATATTTTATGATGATTATGAAAATAATTAATTGAGTCAAGAGTGGAATATACATGGTTTGGCATGAAAAATGCAATGTCTCTCCCAGCCAAAAGAGTGATTGGGGACAGAAAAAGAGGAAGAATCGCTTTCTCTGTGATTTGAGACTTTTTACTGCAAAAGACAAAACTGAGAAAAATTTTTATATAAATTTACATATATTTTTAATATTAATATTTACCTCAGTCCAATTTGATTAACAGGAGTTAAGGGGAAATAGCAAAAGGAATTGGATTTGCATAGAATTTAAATTTATAGTTACTGGTTGCTGGCAATGCTATTTTTAGTGACACTTACTTAGCCTTATTCATGCCTATCCACTGCATTCTATGCTTTCTTAAATCCACTATATGTTCAGAATTGCCATAAGAAGGAAAAAATGAAAATCCAAGCAATATACAACAGCCTGAGGGTACATAGCTTCACTCAGAGGGCCATTCAGTGGAATATGGTGGACTCTTGATTTTTTTCAATTTTATTGAGATATAATTGACATATAACATTGTATAAGTCTATGATATACAACATATGATTTGATATATGTGTATACTGTGAAATGATTACCACCATAAGGTTAGTTAACATCTGTCACTTCATATAGTTACAAACTTTTTTCTTGTGATGAGAACTTTAAGATCAACTCTCTTAGCAACTTTCAAATACACAATACAGTATTGTTAACTATAGTCACCCTGCTGTACGTTACATCCCCAAACTTACTTATCTTATACCTTTGACCATCTTCATCCAATTTTCCTACCCCCCACCCCCCGAAACCCATAATTTTTTAGGGGAAAGAACTTGTAGGGGAAGTTAGGTAGTGTGTGAAAAGAACTTTCAACATTTTTGTCTGTATTTACATCTTATGTTGAACTTTATCACTTTAATGAGATTGACATTGAAGGAGTAGAAGGTGGTGCCATATAATAGGTATCGACCAATCTACTGACCGAAGTTAGCACTCCAGATATTAGCAGGCTCCAATACTGACTAGGATAAGGAGGCTTGCTAGTGTCCATATGTGTCAGAGGGGAAATAGCACTGTGGTCGTGGCTCAGAGCACCCAGAAGACATGATGCCTTAGCCACAGATGTCCCTGTTCCTTACTGATAACATGGAAAACTTGGCAAGGATGCTTAGATTTGCAATTAAATTTTAGGAAATTAACTTGCTTCCTGATAAATGTTCCTGTAATCAGGAAACATGTTGATTTTCTAAAATTAGCTTTTTTCTTTCTTTGAAGAAAAGAGATTTTGGATGTTGTGGGCTTTTTGGTCTGTCTCCTCCATTCCTTACATCTGTAGTCAAATGAAGTAGACTGTTTGAATTCTTCAATAAATTAATATAAATTCTTTACCTGGTTGTAACAAAAGTGACTATTATTAAGAGATCATCTGGGCTGTTAAGAGACGTCTTTTAGTTATATAATAAAGTCTTGCTTTAACTAGATAGGTGGGGTTTTTTAAAAGTCAAGATTAAAATGCAGAGTGGCATTATTTGAGGTTCTTCGTGGTTTGCTTCCTGATGGACTTATGCATCCAGTTGGCAATAGAGATCTGAAGTCATAATGCAAATCTATCCTGGTCCCAACCGCGGTTTGGCACCATCTGGTGGCACTTATCCACCACAGCTTAAATATGGAGTGGTGGGCATTCCAGGAGAGGGCCAATGATTTCCAGGAATCTTCTGGTTGTTTGGCTCCTTTTTCACTGGCTTTAACTTGGAGAGACTGGGCTAGGAAGATACTGACTATGCAGGGAGCCACTCTTCACCTTATCACCTACTTTGCCAGGCAATGTTGCCTGTCATTTCCAAGGGAAGAATTTTTACCTGTTCTTTGAGAAAATGATAGGAACCAAGTAACCATTGCACAATCTTGGCGCCATTGTGTGAAAGGATTTTACTTTAATTTAAAGGTATGAAAAATAGCAGAGGACAAGAACAAAATCCTGAGGCATGGTTCCAGATGATTCTTCCATGTATTCCCAGGTTTGATATAATGGTAAGGGAATGGGAAGCCAGCAGGATAAGAAGTGTACTGTGTCCTTGGGCATGGATTCCTCACAGAAGGGGAATGCGTCCCCACTTCTCTTTTGGTGTGAAATAATTAGGTTAACACCACAACTCAGTGCCTGGAAAGACTGAGCACAGGGTCCCTTGTATTGTTTGAATTGACCCTTATTTTGAACACCTTCTATAGTACCTAACTTTTCTGACTGTTAGAGTTATTGTTTTTTAAAGGCACTATTATACTTTTAATACATAAAATTTTACAGAGAATTTTTAAAATTCCCAATCTCACCACCCCCCAAAAAGTGATTCTTTAAAAGAATACATAAATGTGTTTCAAAAATTCAAATAGTGCTAAGAATAATAAGATGAAAATTAATCAGCCTTTTTCTTTTCACCTTCTCCCTCAAATAACCACTGTCAGCTATTACCAAGCTTCTTTTATACTCTTGCAGTTATATACACATACCTGAAGAGTTCTGCATTTTACTTTTTGCACTTAATAATATATTTTGGAAATCTTTCTGTATCAACACAGGTACATACAGATCCACCTCGCTGAAGAAAACTACATAGAGAAAATCATTTGCTGCCTAGTTTCCACCCAAGAGCAGAGCTTGAGATAAAGCTTTTTGTACAAGTAGTTTATTGGTAGTGACTCCAGGATCATGAATGAGTGGTAGAGGAAGTATGGTAGCCAACTCCCAAGACCGCCCAATGTTCCCCACCCCTTGGTATTCACACTCCTGTGGAGTCTCCTCCCATATTGCACCAGAGTTGATCTATGTTGCTGACAGCGTACAGCAGACGTGATGATATGTCCCTTCTAAAGCTAAGTGATAAAACACACTGTAGCTTCCTGCTTGCACTCTCCCTTGTCCTCTCTCTTGGATCACTCGCTCTGGGGAAAGCCAGCTGCCATAAGGTGAGCCGCAGTCCACACTGGGAAAAACTCCTGCTCACAACCACGTGAGTAAGTTCAGAGGTGGATCCTCCAGCCCCAGTCGAGCCTTCTGATGGATACGGCTCTGGCTGACATTTGAACTAAATCCTCATGAGAGATCCTGAGCTGGAAACAGCCAGCTGAAGCGGATTCTGATTTGTTGACTGTGGAAACTGTGAGAACAAAACTTTGTTATTTTAAGTCACTAAGTTTTGAGGTAACTTTTAACACAGCAGTAGATAACTAATACAGGAAGTCAACCAGAGAGGGAGGGAAAGTCAATGTAAGGATATGTTCATTGCTGCTATGGTCAATGGATTCTCCATTCAGCAGGACTTTCTGAGGAGCCTTATGAACTGCATGTCAAGCATTCCATCAGCCCCATCCTTCACTGGTCAAGTGTGCTCCATGGGTGTTGACTCTCCAGCATTTCCAGGATACACATGTATGAGTGCCAAGTGGGTTTTTATGGGCTTCCCATGCCACCTTGTGAGACACATGACGTGGCTCAAAGCAAGACTGGCAGGTTAAAACTGTACAAACATGCTTGAAACCTGCTCCAAACTGCAGGCTTCACAGCTAGAGTGGACAAGATACAACTACACACTTATAACCATACACATCAAAGATACTTCCCCTCCCCTTTCTTTCTGCAATCTATGCTACATGTCTCATTTTTAACAGAACATTCTTTTTTGGTGTTTTTTTAAAAAAATACTGAAACTGAATACATTTGCCACACTTTTTCCTTCATGTGAAAAGTCAAGGTTTTATTGTTAATGTGTCTATGCTTAACTCTATATGAATTTATAAAGTAACTATTTTTCCCTTCAATTTGCAATCCATTAAATTAATAAAGGGTCATGTATTCTAATGGATAGGACTAAAACGAATCAAAAGAATTTCAAGCCTCACATTGTTAATCCACTTCTCTGAGATCCCTTTGGAGTCTGTGACTAACTAAAGCAAGAGAAATTTTGCACTTTGGGTGCCCATTATGAGCTGAGATGAATCACCACTTCCTTTAACACATCAGAAATTGCAGTTCAATTCAACTGTGAGAGATGTTGAAATGTTGATATTTTTCTGTTAGTTTGAATTTTGTATGAAATTTCTTTGATCATATGGCTTCTCAAAACCACCTTTCTATTTTTTTGGAGGTCAATCTTAAACATAGGAAGACATTTACCTGCACCAGGGAAAACAAAGTCCTGCTTCTTCAATGGGGCACTCTGAGTTTGTGAATCTTTCTCGTCTGAAATTGGATGGAGAGATCTGTTGGCAGAAACAGCCTTTAAAATAAAGGTAACAGTGACTCAACTTCTGAAGTAGAGCCAGGTTCTCAGGCTGTAGGGTGCTGGGGTTAGCAGAGAGAGAACTCATTTCAGGAGAGCACAGGAAGCTACTTAATGTTGCTTATGAGTCAGAAGAGAGTTGGATCCGTGATGACTGAACTCTTATGTAGTTACACATATTCACAGATACCTTAATATGTGTGTGTAAAACATGTATGTGTGTATTTTTATTCATCTGTGTTCTATGTTTTGCTTTGATAGGAACCCCTCATCCCCATCCTTCCTCAGTTTTTTGAAGACCGTAGTAATGAGTCACTGCTGCCTATTGCTTTGAAACTAAGGACTTTCTAGGTCAGAGATTTTTTTTTAACATTCTCCTTAATTCACTCCCCTCGGTGGGATTTTGTATAAGTGTATGTAGTTCAGAGACTTCTTGAATGAGGAAAGAAAAGTTAATCTATATTCACAATACATCTGCTATGTACTTGGAACTTTATACACTACTTTATTTAGTCCATAAACAGGCATAATACTTCGTTCTGAAAACTGTGAAAATGGCAACAGGGGCTTAGTTATGCTAAGAGACTTCTCCAACATGAACTAGGATGTGGCAGGCTGGAAGTGAAGTCAGGGATTTCCTGTTCACATAACCCGTGATCTTCCCACCACAACATACTCTCTCTAATTCTTTGTAATCATGGCCTTTGCCAAGGTTCAATGCTGTGCCAGGTCACTACTTCTCTGTATAATTGTTTCTTCTGAAAAATGAGATATTTAACGCTGAAAGCCAGTCCAGTTCCAACACTATTTAACTTCATTTTGTTTTCCATCAGGGGCTTTTAGGGTCTGGCCATTCATAACAAAAATGCTGAATAATACACATAAACCATGCTTGGGACTACTAGATCTGCCATTATTGAGACATTGATTACTGCCCCATTTTTCAGAGACTTGTCCATTTGTTTGGACGTTTAGAAATAGTTTTGCAAACAGAGAAGCCTCATATAATCTGTGCTCAGCTGGGAATCAATATAGGTTTTCTTTATCTGACTGTGGGCCTTCAGGCCAGATGTCTTGGGAAAATTTTAGGGAATTCTGCTTGATAAACCAATTCCACTAGTGAGAACAGAGCCTTCTCTTTGGGGCCTCTAGCCCCCTCTTTCCATCTTTGGAAGCAAAGAGGAACAGGCAAACAGCTGGAAAAAGCAGGATCTCATCCCAACACTCTTACAGTCATCACTATATCTATACATTGTGCCCTCTTAATTCTAATAGGTGCCCCTACATGCAGAAGTTAGGTGATATTTCTGGCAGTTACAAGATAAGTTATTTTGTTGGAGATGATCTTTGAAGTAGTACTAAAAGGTAATATTTCCAGGTTTCATTACTACTTTAATAGGACTTTAATAATCCTACTTTTTTTCCTGGAAGAGAAAGAACCCATCTTCCCGTATTACAAGAGGCACTGGGGTGTCTTCTGGCCAATTGTTGGTATGAAGAGCTGTCTTGAAAAAGAATTCTGATCAACTCCATCCCTTTTGCTCTATTAGCCAATCCACATTTTTTTAAGGATACATTTTGAAAATCAAAGAAATAGAAAATGTTATCACTGCCAATTTCTGTTTGATAAGCCAGTGAAGAAAGTTAAAAGAGCAAATGACAATGAAGTGAAAACTAATATAGATTAACTGAATGCAAAGATTATTTCTTAAGGTTCTGTACATGATACTCTTAGCCTTGTTTGGCTTGAACAAGATAAATTAAGTATCAGGCTTTGCATATATCTTTGCTTTGCAGTTACGTTTCTCTCCTTGAAATTAGAAGCCAAAATTCTGTGTTCAGGTTATGAGGGTAATCTGGCTGAAAACATACTAGAATCAAAGATAACTTTTTGCTAAGTAGAATCAGTTAGATTCTAACAACAAAAAACTCTTCTTTCTAAGTAAAATCGAGACAGTTCTTGAGACAACAGTAATTAACTCTCTCATAACTGGATTTTTAAGATCTTAATTTGGTCAAAGAAAGGAGGAATTGAATAGGTTCACTTTATTAAAATTAGCTCCCAAATAATTCTGTGATACAGACGAGAGAACCACAAAATAAAAAATAAACAATCACTACTAGTAACAACTACTACTATTTTTACTACTAATAATTACAATTTATTATGCCCGACCATGTATCAGACACCATGTGTAATGAAGCACTGTTTCTCAGCAGTGCTGTGTCTTTTTTTTTCTACTCTTTGTGTTCTAATTTGTGCTTCTGGAGGTATTTACAATTTAGCCTGATGTTTTTTTCGATAGTGGCACATAACTGGTGATTAACATTTTGCAATATTAAACAATTCATATTCATGTGTGAAATTCAATTACTGATATCTTACATCAGCAACTAGCTGAATATTGAACTCTAGAATTGTGTTCTTTTAATATTAGGAAATTTAATTTTATTTTCAAACAACCAAATAAAAAGTTCAGCCTGATTTAAATACTTTTGATTTGAATGTTGGATATCACTACTTTTACTTTGCATTTGAATTCTCATAGTTATGAATATTTAGAAGACAACTTGAAATATTTATGAAAATGATTTTTATTTTTTTCATTTTTTGCATTTACTGTAATTTATATTTGTATAAAATACATTAACATTTTGTACATTTTGAATATGATTATATTTATTTTTAAATCTTTTAGATCTCATAAGTAGAACACAAATTATGAGGAAGTGTTGATGACAACACAGCTAGTACTTACAGAATTAAAGGCCAAAAAAATTGGAATTAATATAAAATTATTTATGATTTATATGTGCCTTTATTTATATATACTCATCCAAATATTGTCAAAGCAACACTCATACATGAGCAATCATGATTAAGTTCATACGTCTTTGACATTTTGCCACTAAACTATAGTTTGATGAATATTTTAAAACTTTGGTTGTGATGAGGCATATTTGTCAGGGTAGACATATAGGACTCATTTTATTTGTTTGTTTCTGTTATTTGTAACTTCTAAATATTTAGGGCTCTATTGAATTGACCTTCATTTGTATTCTTGCCCAGGGCCCTACAAATGTTAAGGGTGGGCTTGGGGAGAGGTACTTCCACTCCTGCAACATTCTCCAGGTCCCTGCCCTTAGTGCTGGACTTAGAGATCCCCTAATCAGACCCCTGTATTTTACAGATGGAGGAACCCAGATGGTTGGCTTCAAGCCTAAGCCAAATCATCACGTTGTCTGCATAGACCAGGAAATGGAGGCCCCTGAGGCAGGCAGAGTGACATGTTCCTTGCACTCAGCTGGAGGACTGCCAGGTCCTCTCTTGCAAACAGTTCACTCATCTTAGACTGAAAGCATGGGTCGCGATAGCCAATTGTGTGAGGTTAGCTTATTGCTCAGGCTCGCAGGCAGCTCACATGGGCAGCAGGGCCCTAACCAGGAGCCCTCTCCAATTGCCAACCCTCTCTCTCTAACTTATGTATCTTTTAACAAAGCATTGTATTTGTATCAGCATAGGTGAATTCTAAAAGGGCTAATTACAAAGAGGCTGGAGGCCACCCCTAAGAATAGTGCAGTATCCTGGGGCTAGAAGCAGCTAAAATGGTATCACTGAGAGGGTGGTGACCAGAGTCTAGGAGAGAGATGAGTGTGGAGATGGCTGCCTGAGAGTGGCCTTTGGTGGATGGACACATTCAAAGTGACCTCAGAAGGAAGGAACGGGGAGAAAAATTCCATATCTTCCACCTATTTTCCTCCATCTCTGGCCAGGGTTCCCCATTGGTCAAACCTAGCTGGAGGTGAGAAGGCACAGAAACCCTGAAGATGTAATACTTACCAGTCAAGACAGAGCGTATGAAAAGGGGTGTAAATGCATTTGTAGGGGCAAATGGATGAGATTTGGTATAGCAAGTGAGTCTTTTTATCATATATTTTGGATCTTTTGATTGTCTTGCTAAGCAGAATAAGTAGTGGATGGAGGGACCAGAACACTCTAATGCCTGAGCAAACAGGGCCCCTGCGCAGGTTGGAGTGACTTCCTCCACAATATCTGAGACCCTTCCAGTGCTTGGGACCAGCTGGGACCAGCAGAGCCCCCCAGGAAGGGTGCTCTGAGAGCAGATCGAGACCTGTGTGGGCCTGGTCTTTGTTTCTCTCCATCAGAGCACTTTTTCATGTTCTATTCCACACACAAACGGGCATCAGAAGCTCGGAGTAGCTCTGGGACTTGTGCTGTGGGATTGTCGCTAGTGATCCTGGCCAGACCCCAGTTCCAGGGTGGGGGCCAGACAAGTGGCTCACTCTGCTGACTAGTGTTCTTTTACGGGATCACGTGAAATTGGGCCACCAGCATGATGGTGACACACTGACTTGATGTGACTCTCACTCAGGTTAGACACAGGATGAGTTCAGGACTCTATTTTACTGCTGACCCTTGACTCAAGCAGCATGTGTGGCCTCTCACTTGTCAAGGTTCCAATCAGGGTGCCACCTTCATCTCTAGAACTCATGAGTGGTGGGCATGGCAGAAGGCATCCTTTGGCTTGTGTATCCCACACCTCTGGTACCCAGAGCAGTCTCCCACCCCCTCTGAAGGCTCCATGCCATATATTGGTCAGTGCCCCAGACCAGGCCACACCTGTCTGGCTGATAGACTTCAAGACCAATGCACTACAAGCCAATGGGTCCATGTCTGCTCTTATCTCTGATTGGAACTGTGATGTGCTCTCAGGTCTGTCTGAGACTATGCCAGGTAAGGGTGACAATCCTTGCACAATGGGACCACTCTTCTCATTTCAATCACTGGCCTCTTGCCCGTCCTTCTCACTGGCGACACTGTGTGGAAGGCAAGGGTACAGGTGACACTGAAAGAGAGAACATTCTAAGAATACATTAAGGACTAAAGAGTTCAAGAGAAGATATGGTTGGAAAACGTTTTGTTCTATATTTAAGCTATAAAGCTCTGGATGGTAAATTTAACATCATCGTGAATAAATAATTGTTCTAATTTTCCTGCATAGAGGGGATAAGACTTACATTTGTGGGCTTCTCCAACAAAGCACAGAAACACTTTCTAAGTCACTGGAAGCCAACATTCACGGGCAGCACAATAGATAACACAGTATTTAAAGTAATGATATAACCAGCATTAAATAAATGGTATTGAACAACTGCAGAGGCAAGAAGACCTTTTGTTTCCCACATATAAAGAACCAGCATTACAACAGCATTGCTACCATTTGCTTGTGGTAAGAGATATGAAATTGTCCAGAAACTTCACATTTGTCAATAAAAAACAGGAAAAGATGGTTCCCAGATCTGAACAGAAAGAAACGGTGCCTGGATACCACAAGGCATCTTTATTGAACCGATTAAACAATAAGAAATTACATAAGTACTTCTTCTCTCCCATTTATTCTAAATCTTTATCAATAAAATACTATTCCTCCCACCGACCCATGACTTTTATAATGCATTTTAGTCTAGATATGGATATAGACAAAGGATCCAAAAAAAATTATTTGCCTAGAAGGAGCTCTGTGGAGGACACTAAGAAGCTTTCTCCCTTAGTGTCCGGGAACAGGGGGCAAGGTTAATACTGATTACAAAGGGAGTAGGTATAATGTTGATGTAATGAGATCACTGACCCAAAAGACTGAAAGCTGGGTTCAAGTCTGGGCTCTACTACTTACTAGCTGTGTGGCTTTTTTTTTTTTTTTTAATAAATTTATTTATTTTTGGCTGTGTTGGGGCTTCGTCGTTTTGTGCTGGCTTTCTCTAGTTGCGGTGAGCGGGGGCTACTCTTCGTTGCGGTGCACGGGCTTCTCATTGCGGGGACTTCTCTTGTTGCGGAGCACGGGCTCTAGGCACGCAGGTTCAGTAGTTGTGGCTTGCGGGCTCTAGTTCAGGCTCAGTAATTGCGGCGCGTGGGCTTAGTTGCTCAGCAGCATGTGGGATCTTCCCGGGCCGGGGCTCGAACCTGTGTCCCTTGCACTGGCAGGCAGATTCTTAACTACTGCGCCACCAGGGGAGCCCTGGGTGGCCTTATTTTTTTCTTTTTTTTTTTTGCAGTACGCGGGCCTCTCACTGTTGTGGCCTCTCCCATTGTGGAGCACAGGCTCCGGACGCGCAGGCTCAGCGGCCATGGCTCACGGGCCCAGCCTCTCCGCGGCATGTGGGATCTTCCCGGACCGGGGCACGAACCCGTGTCCCCTGCATCGGCAGGCGGACCCTCAACCACTGAGCCACCAGGGAAGCCCTGTGTGGCCTTTCAAAGTGAACTTGACATCACAAATTCTCAGCTTATTCATATATAAAACTGTAGTAATAATATGTGCCCTCCTTATCAAACAGGTTTAGTTTACTGACAACAGAAATTCATGTTTAAGAATAAACTTTGTAAACTTTACAGTGATTTGAAATAGGTATTTTGAAATAGCAAATTTTGTATAAAAACAATGAAAATTCTTTTCTCTTTAAAGTAATTCAACACTCTGTATGCACATTCTGTTTATTTTATTCTAATTAGTGAAAAAATAGTCTCTCTAAGGTCACCTTTTCCTTTCAGTGGTTCAAAGCAGCATTCATTAGGCCTCTTTATGTAATGGAATAGTCAAAATTGCATTAAAATTATTAAAAAGCCATTTCCCATCAAAGACTATTTGATTTGGGCTTTCCAAACCACTGACAATTTCACTGTTGTGTGTTTTCAGCAGAACTATGCATTTAAAGCTTATATATAAGCTGAAATTCTCCCCCAGGATATCAAGAACACCACAATTTTCCTTTGGTGTCATTTGTGTTATGATTTTAATTATTTCTTGACATTTCAGAAGTGAAAGCTTTGGCCTCCACTCTCTATGACTTCAAAAGATGGATCCCATTAGATCAATAAGTGGGCCAAGGGACCGAGGGGGTCATTTATACCGCCATTGCCATTCAATTTTCTTTTAGCCTGGGGGTCTCTTTTAAGCAGGAGAACACGAAGATGAAGTGCTGCAGTCTAAGCAGAAAGCCAAGTGGAGAAAAGACTGGGCTCTATTTTCATTATTTGGCTGAGAAAAAGAAACCTCTCTTTGTCTATCTATGTCTCTAATTTACTACAGTCCTTCATTGCAAAGTATTTCCAAAGATTAAAGTCCACAGTCCGTTTGTCACTGTAGAGTTAGAGTGCCTTAGCCCTTGTCTCCTTGTAACAAGTTTACCTGGTTTAGACCTCATGTCAAAAGTCATTGGACACACAGCCATGAACTCGGGAAGGGAAGTCAGGGGGCATTGATTTTGGGGATCCTAACCAACTTACCCCTAAGTTCTTGCATACTGTGAAATCAGCGTGTGATATGAATGAGGGCGACGCACTGCCACAATATCACAGCTGTAAACAAACACACTACTGTGGTTTACTGATAGAGGTAAAGTTCTCGCTGTTTCTGACCTCAGTCAGACCATTATTAGAAGGTTGTGAAATAGACTCATTTGGAGATACTGTAATTAAAAGTAGGAAAACCTAAGAAGTATTCAGAAGTCAAAAATGACTATAAGGTTAGGAAGATCCTTTGATGAAGGCCTGAAGGTCTCCTTTGGGTTAATGGAGACATATGAAAGGGGATTTAATAGGAGCCTTTGGGCTTCCCTGGTGGCGCAGTGGTTGGGAGTTCGCTTCCGATGCAGGGGACGCGGGTTCATGCCCTGGTGTGGGAGGATCCCACGTGCTGCAGAGCGGTTGGGCCCGTGAGCCATGGCTGCTGGGCCTGCGCCTCTGGAGCCTATGCTCCGGAGCGCGAGAGGCCACAACAGTGAGAGGCCCACATACCGCAAAAAAAAAAAAAAAAAAAAAATAGTAGCCTTCAATTAAGAGAAAGTTTTTAATAGGAGGCAATACGTTTTTTCCTTATCTTCCTGATAGGCCTTTATTACTTTGCTTGAATTTATTCTTTCCATCTTCTCGCCAACTCTCTGTTTTTTGCAACCTTAAAAATCAGTTCCTTCTTAACCCTGAAGACATTCATTTCAAATTTATAACAAATTTAACTTGCCACCATGACATACGTAGGGCCTTATATATACAACTCCATCCCCAGAATCTGTAATTTCTGTCCACTCAACCCACCCTTCAGTCACTGCTTCCTTCAACTCACTATCCTGTCCTTTCCTCTCAACTACTTAACATGACTCCTACCCCAGGGTCAATCATCTTGCCACAAGGACTTTCAGGCCCAGCTGGCCCTCTAGTCTCTGGATCTTTGCTCTCCCACAGCTGGAGATATCTAATCCTTGTCTGAAGACCGTCTTATTTGAACCTCAAGGTCTTCCTCACCAATTTATCCAGTTGGTAACAAGTTAGTCACGCTTTCATCCAAATACTTCTTGTTCCTTCTTCATTATGCTTAACTCTGGTTCAGGTCATGGTAAGCATTTTCCTGCAGCAAGAGTCAGCATACCAGAGTGGTGAAAATGTTCACACCCTGAATTTAAACAGTTTGCCCCTTGCTAGCTCTTTGACCTGGGACAAATTACTTAATCTCTCTAAATCTCTCTAAACTATAAAGGAAAGATATTGGTAGCATCAATCTACAGAGGCAGACTTAACATGAAACTCTCAGAGCTTAAGCTTTAGGGTTCTTCTCTTGCACAGGTTCCCTTCAAACTCTTGGCAGGAAGAGCACTAGTAATGTGTTTTACTTAGTTATATCTTCTTGAAAATTTTGCAACAGTATGATATGTTTGATGTCTGTCTTCCTTTGTGTAATTCCTGTCATTGTATGGTATACAGAGTGGCCACAGACATTTCTGGGATCCAGGTACAGGGAAGTTTAGTTGGTCATATATTTAACTTGAGTGTAGAAAGATATAAGTACGTGTTTCACAATCACTTTGTTATGTATGATTAAATTTTATTTGCTTCCAGAAATATTCTTACTCTACTGCAGAGTATGGCATCAGAAGTATGTGGATACAGGAGAAAAATCAAGTTGTGAAATGTACAAATCCAGAAGATAATTTTCATAAAACTCTTCCAATTAGATTTATAAAATTTATATTAGAGGGTTCCAATCCTGTAGAGGGCTATTCAAAGGAGCATAGGAATATAGTCAGTAAGACAGCAAATACCAATATGAACGTACCATATGCTTTTTGCTAAATATCATTCAGAAAAGATATTTTGATATATATCATTCAACATAGACATTTCCAGAATTCCCATGTCTGTAGGACACAAACCAAAAGTAGCAGTATTAATACAGAAAGCAATTATATCTGTAACAAATATTAAAGAAATTTGATAGGGCTTTTCTCAAATTTTACAACCATCTTAAAAAGTTATATTACCAAGATCAATTTTCAGCTTAATAAAAATTGATAATGAGTGTCTAACTCATTATCAGTAATGAGTTATGAAGTTGAAAGAAGCTTTTCTAAGTAAGCAATAGTTTAAAAAAGAAAACAAACTTTGACAAACGCTGCTAGAGAAAATTTTCTATTCTCTGTATCTGTTATCTATTGCCTGGATAATGCTGTGTGCCAACTGCAAAATCTCAGTGGCATTCATGGATAAGCATTATTGTTCATGAGACTGGAGGAAGATGGGGGTTGACCAGATGGCTCTCTTGATCTTGGCTTCATTTCTTCATACGTTTGGGGATCAGCTAACTGTAGGTTGATCTAGGCTGGCTTTTGGCTATGACAACCATGGTGATGAGGCTCTGCTTCACGTCTCTCATCCTCCAGCAGGCTGGTCTCATTGTAAAGGTAGAGGTGCAAGACAAAGGAAGCTCAACTGTGCAAGTGCTTTTCAAGTCTTTTGCTGCTTCCAATTTGTTAACATCCCACTGACCAAATCAAGTTACATGGTTAAGCCCAAAGTCAAAGTGGTAGGGCATTACAAAGTTATGTGACAAAGGTGTGAATATAAGCAGTAGTGAAAATGGGGGCCATTTAAAAAATTGATTGATTTAAATATCAACATTATAAATATGCTTCAAAGGTATGGTGCAATCATTTCTGACATTCCCAGATTTATTTTGCAAAGTACTAATTACATAGAGTCACAGTAGAAAATGATTATAGATATGAGATTTTAAAATTAGGATTTAGAAATAATATACATTGATTTTAAACATTAGATATTACACAAATTATCCCCTTCCTGATAAAAATTTACCATCAAAATTTACAAAGTTTACCATTCTGTTTTATTATTGTGTTACTTATAGTCTTACCTTTAAACTGAAGAGACAGTACATGTGTAGAGGCATTTGAGGGATGTACAGATTTCCTCAATGTTATTAACAGAACTTTATCATTATTTATTATTAGTGGTTAGCATTATTGTGGTAATTATTTTTCATTCCTTACTATGTAATAGCAGAAAGTAGAATGAGCTAAAAGGTGGAAGGGGGAAGATGAATAGCTGAACTGATATGTTAGGGCTGGGATGTTGAGAAAGGTGCTTGCCTCAACAAGCAGCCAAAGTGTGGCATGATGTTACTAGACTGAACACAGAAGCCACCATCACCCTTTACTCCAGGACTTGAGAGGGAGCTAGTTGCACTGAGGGCATTACCAGAGGCAGCTCTCCTTCTCACCAGCATGTAACCACTAGCTCTCCATTTGAATCCAGCCCCTTCTAACCTGATCTCCAAGGTGCAAAAAGAGTATATTTTCCTAAGGCACAAATATGATTATATTACTCCCTAGTTTTTATGGTTATTGCAGTGGCCTCCACATTGAAACTCATTAGTGCTCCCTGTTCAGACAGGGACTCACATCTCTAGTCTCAACTCTTAGCACACCTCTTTATTCTATTTTTAAAACAAACAAAAGCCAACAGAACAAACAAGGAGAGAAAAGGTGTTTTCCAACCCCTAATTGTCCTCCAGTGTCTTGCTTCTGATCACTTGGGCATACCATGCCCTCTGCATGAAAAAGTTTCCCTCTGACCACCCCCGTCTACCCAGCCCTGCACCCAACATAAGCATATATTTCCTTCCCTCTCCTGCCTTTCCTATTCTTCCTTCAGGGCTGAACTCAGATCATACTTTCTCCAGAAAGTCTTCCTGGAAAGCAGCCTTCCTCAAACTTGCTTAGTGTCTATCCTCTGGGAGCTCATAGACCTGTGCGTTCAACCCATCGTAGCCTTTATCACTCTGCGCTGAAATTGTCTCTATATGTGCCTGTTTCTCTTCTAGATGCAAGACTCTTATGGCCAGGGATTGTGCCCTGCTCAGGATGGTAACCCAAACCCAATCTTAGCATAGTGCCTGACACAAGAGAGGGACCAAATATTTGTTGTTTTAAACTAAGCATCAGTGGAGAAAAATAGGGATAATTACATTCTTATATTATTGTAACCAGAGATCTTCTGAATGTAGTCGAAAGAATCAGCGCTACTCTCAACCCTTCTTGCTTAGTCATCTGTTCTTTCAGTTTTGTCAAATAAGGACAAAATGCCTCCAATATTCTGAAGATAAGGGAACAGACATTGTGTCTTTTTCATGCCTGAGGACACAGTGACTCATAACAGGATGCTAGTGTATGCTGGAAACACCATCTCTCTGTACTGTTAAACCCACTGTCCTTTACAATCAGCTGTGTTTATCTCCAGATGTGTTCTTTTGCTATAAGTCATCAATGTATAGCCTGAGCTGGGAAGCACATTTATTCTCTCAGGCTACCTGCTACTGGAATAGATCATGTTCAGGGAATTCTTCTGTAGTTGATCTCAGTATTTGTCTAGATCTATGCTTTAAGTAATTACAAAATTTAGAACATGTGTGTGTGTGTAGGAAAAAGAAGGTGTGTGTGTGAGTGAGAAAGAGAGATGTAAAGAGGAAAAAAATTAAAAAAAATATGCCTTCTATCATAGCAATAGGAAAAAATCTATTACCTTGGATTTAAGGTCAGATAGTGTGTTCCCATTTTCCATTGCTGGGTAAGGAATCACCTCAAAATATGTATCTCCTTGATTGCAAATGGGGTTGTACATTTTTCTATTGTTATGGTAACCACCTGTATTTCTTACAGTACTCAACTTTTGGTTTCAGGACCCATTTACACTTTTAAAAATATTGAGGACCTCAAAGCTTTTGTTTATGTGGATCATATCTTTTGATATTTTTACCATATTACAAATTAAAACTAAGAAGCTTAAAATATGTACTTATTAATGAATTGAAAAAACCTATTATATGTTTTCAAATATAAAATTTTAATGAAAACTAATTGCTTCTAAAACCAAAAATAATTTGAGAGGATTGGCATTGTTTTATATTTTTACATCTTTAATCTGAAACTTGCTAGAAGACAACTGGATTCTTGTATTTGCTTTGGTATGCAACCCATTACAACGTGTTGTTTTGGTTGAATTATAAGAAGAAAATTCAGTATCTCACAGACGTGTAGCTGGAAAAGGAAGAATATTTTAATAGCCCTTTCTGAAAATTGTAGGTTTTTTTTTTTTTCCCTTTTTTTGATACTGCACAAAACTCACCAAGTGGCTATTTCTTAAAGGTTACTTTCAAAACAGAATCTGAAACCATAGTAATGAAATTTTGGTGTTCTTTTCAGTAAAATCCATTGGCATTTCTAGGACTTTCAATATATTTTTTTACCCATGCATGATTTTAAAATATCATGCCTAGGGCTTCCCTGGTGGCGCAGTTGTTGAGAGTCCGCCTGCCGATGCAGGGGACACAGGTTTGTGCCCCGGTCCGGGAGGATCCCACATGCCGCGGAGCGACTGGGCCTGTGAGCCATGGTCGCTGCACCTGCCCGTCTGGAGCCTGTGCTCCATAACGGGAGAGGCCACAACAGTGAGAGGCCCGCGTACCACAAAAAAAAAAAAAAAAAAAAAAAAAAAAAAAATCATGCCCAAGCCACTTAGAAAATATTAACTCGCTGAGTTATTTAAAACTTCCAAACATTACCACATTTCATTACAAAGTATCGAAAACTCAAATTTGTTAATATTATCACCAACCTCATCAGAAAAGTGTTGAAGAACTGGCAAGCGGTCAAGTTTACCATAGTAGTTACACATTTTCCAAAATTCTGATTTTTCACTTGAAAACTCAGATTTTTGTCACTGGCAACAAATATAATTGTTTTCATTAAAGTGAGAGTTTACTCAGTTCAGTTTCAAGAAAATGTCTTCCAAATACCTAAGTTCGAATAACCATAATTTGTCAATTCCTTCAAGTATAATGTTGTTCCATGAAAAAAAATGGCGAGTTCCTCTTGCAGTTTAAACAATCACAAAGTGCTTTCTCGAGATACTATTATACTTCAGTATTCAGCAAAAGTGCTTTTTTGTTTTTGTTTTGCGGTATGCAGGCCTCTCACTGTTGCGGCCTCTCCCGTTGCGGAGCACAGGCTCCGGACGTGCAGGCTCAGCGGCCATGGCTCACGGGCCCAGCCGCTCCGCGGCATATGGGATCTTCCCAGACTGGGGCACGAACCCGTGTCCCCTGCCTCGGCAGGCGGACTCTCAACCACTGTACCACCAGGGAAGCCCAAGTGCTTTGTTCATACTTCTCATTTTGTCACACAGCAAACTAACAAGATGTGTCCTCAAAGACAGATTTAGTAAAATTGATAACATAATGTTACTGCTTCATCAAGAACATTCTTCATTAAAATTGGCCTTTTTGTTTTGTGTTGTTTTATTTTGTTTTGTTTACCATGAGTGCACAGTGGTGAAAAACACAGTGATCACAAGTTTGGTGCTGCTGTCTTGGTTTACGCTAAAGCACCAGTAATTTGCTCACCATTGCTTTTGTACAATGTCAACACAGAGGGGTTAGTATCCAAAAATATAAATAACTCATACAACTCAATAGCGAAAAAGCAATCCAATTAAAAAATGGGCAGAAAATCTGAATAGACATTTTTACAAAGAAGACATACAGATGGCCAACGGGCACATGAAAGATGCTCACCATCACTAATCATCAGGGAAATGCAAATCAAAACCACAAAAAGATATCACCTTATACCTGTCAGAATGGCTATCATTAAGAGGACAGGAACTAACAAGTGTTGGCAAGGACTGGAGGACATTATGCACTGTTGGTGGGAAGGGAAGTTAGTACAGCCACTATGGAAAACCGTATGGAAGTTCCTCAAAAAATTAAAAGTAGAGCTATCATATGATCCAGCAATTACACTTCTGGGTATTTCATTCAAAAAAAATGGAAACACTAATTGGAAAAGATATATGTACTCCCATGTTTATTGCAGCATTATTTACAATAGCCAATATATGGAAACAACCTAAGTGTCCACTGATGAATGAATGGATAAAGATGTGATAGATACACACACACACACACACACACACACACATAGGAATATTATTCAACCATAAAAAAAGAATGAAGTCTTGCCATTTGTGCAAACTTAGATGGACCTCAAGGGCATTATGCTAGGTGCAATAAGTCAGACACGGAAAGACAAATACTGTATGATCTCTCTTGTATGTGGAGTCTAAAAAGTATATTAAAATTTTTACATAAAACAAGTTTGTAGATACAGAGTAGAGAACAGATTGGTGGTTGCCATAGTCAGGGGATGGGAGGTGGGAGAAATGGGTGAAGAGAGGGAAAAAAGGATTTGATTCTAGAGACATTGCTTTATTAAACTTTGTCCACCTTCTCCATACTTCTAAATAGAAAACAAACATGAGCTAATGCCTGACCCCGAGATTCCATCACAACTCTCACTGAAAATGTCATCTTAGAGTTTGGCACTTGTGTAGTTTTATTTATTACTTCTGATTTGGATTCCTTGCTAAAAATTTATTTTAACAATATGTTATTTTAACAATATGTTTCACCATATAATAACTAAAATATGCTCCCTAATGATGGAGAGTACAATTTTTTAAGTCCTAAAAAGTGAAAACTCACTGCCAGTGTTTATAAAGAACAGAGTAGCTTTAAGTGCATTATTGCCATACTACACACGAGAGAGAAATATGTCGATGATACAATTGTAAGTAATGAGATCTTCAACTGTCAACCAGTCTGACCTAGCAAGGTATTTCTATTTGTCATAACTAAAAATTCCGGATGGTAGAGCTTGACCTTGGGTCTCGCCAAAGCCTTATTCAGACTTGGGAGAAGTGCATTTACCCCACTCCAGCTGTGGTTAGCTTTCCTGTCTCACTTAAAAAGGTAAAAAAAAAAAAAAAAATTGAAGAAGCACTTATGAAGGTCACAGCCTGAAGCACTGGCTCACTAAAAAACTGGGATTTAATCATAAGATTATAGAACACTTCCCCTTACCAATATCTTATCATCACATCAACAGGGCTCCAGAATAATAACAACTGGAAGAGCTGCAAGGCTCAGACTTGATTTAAGAAGGAATTTCTAGGAGAGCTCAAAGACAACAGGGGGACAAAAACAAATACACTAGAGGAATTTAAACCCTCTGGCACCTACAGTTACAGAAAACATTAAATATAACCCAAGTCCTAACTGTATTATGAAACCACACAATAAAGGCCTTTAGCTCAGTTCTTATTGCTCAGTGCATGACTACTCTAAGCATGTCTTTCAACAACAAATAAAAAGGCAAGTGAAGAGGCACAGTCTAAAGAGACAAAGGAAGCATCAGAACCAGACTCATATGACACAGATGTTGTAATTATTAGAGAGAGAATTTAACTAATTATTAGTATGTTAGGCATTCTAATGGAAAAGGTAGACAACATTCAAGAATAGATGGCTAATGTAAGTGGACAGGCAGAAACTCTAAGAAAGAATCGAAAGGCTATGCTAGAAAAAAAAACTGTAACAGAAACAAAGAATGGATTTGATGGGTTCATCATTAGACTGGACCTGGCCACGGGAAGAATCAGTGAGTTTCAAGATATATCAATTGAAACTTGCTAAAGTGAAATGCAGAGAAAAAAGATTGGGGAAAAAAAACCAAGCAAACAAACCCTGGAACATTCAAGAACAGTGGGACAATTTTTAAAGATGTAATACGTTTATAATTGGAGTACCAAAAAGAAAGGAGTGAACAGAAGAAATATTTGAAATAAAAATGGTCAATAATTTTCCAAAATGAATGACAGACACCAAACCATAGACCCAGGAAGCTCAGAGAATATCAAGCAGGATAAATAGCAAAAAGAAACAAAACCCAAAACAAACCTCACATAAGCATATCATATTCAAATAGCAGACAGCCAAAGCCAAAGAGAAAGCCTTGAAAAAACCAGAGGAGAGAATCGGGAAGATGGCGGAAGAGTAAGACGTGGAGATCACTTCCTTCCCACAGATACACCAGAAATACATCTACACGTGGAATAACTCCTACAGAACACCTACTGAACGCTGGCAGGAGACCTCAGACCTCCCAAAAGGCAAGAAACTCCCCACGTACCTGGGTAGGGCAAAAGAAAAAGATAAACAGAGACAAAAGGATAGGGACGGGTCCTGCACCAGCGGGAGGGAGCTGTGAAGAAGGAAAAGTGTCCACACACTAGGAAGTCCCTTCACGGGCGGAGACTGCGGGTGGTGGAGGGGGAAAGCTTCAGAGCCGTGGAGGAGAGCACAGCAACAGGGAACAGGGGTGCGGAGGGCAAAGCGGAGAGATTTCCGCACACAGAATCTGTGCCGGCCGGCACTCACCAGCCTAAGAGGCTTGTCTGCTCACCCGCCGGGGCGGGCGGGGGCTGGGAGCTGCGGCTCGGGCTTGGGTCGGAGCGCAGGGAGAGGACTGGTGTTGGCGGCGTGAACACAGCCTGCAGGGGGTTAGTGTGCCACGGCTAGCTGGGAGAGAGTCCGGGGAAAAGTCTGGAGCTGCCGAAGAGGCAAGAGACTTTTTCTTCCCTCTTTATTTCTTGGTGTGCGAAGAGAGGGGATTAAGAGCGCTGCTTAAAGGAGCACCAGAGACGGGCGTGAGCCGCGGCTAACAGCGCGGACCCCAGAGATGGGCATGAGACGCTAAGACTGCTGCTGCCACCACTAAGAGGCCTGTGTGCGAGCACAGGTCACTATCCACACCCCCCTCCGGGGAGCATGTGCAGCCCGCCACTGCCAGGGTCCCGGGATCCAGGTACAACTTCCCCGGGAGAACACACGGCGCGCCTCAGGCTGGTGCAACGTCACACCGGCCTCTGCCGCCGCAGGCCCGCCCCGCACTGCGTGCCCCTCCCTCCCCCCCCCCCCCCCCCCCCTGGCCTGAGTGAGCCAAAGCCCCCGAAGCAGCGGCTCCTTTAACCCCGTCCTGTCTGAGTGAAGAACTGATGCCTTCTGGCGACCTACACGCGGAGGCGGGGCCAAATCCAAAGCTGAGCCCCAGGAGCTGGGCGAACAAAGAGAAAGGGAAATCTCTCCCAGCAGCCTCAGAAGCAGCAGATTAAATCTCCACAATCAACTTGATGTACCTGCATCTGTGGGCTACCTGAATAGACAATGAATCATCCCAAATTGAGGAGGTGGACTTTGAGGGCAAGATTTATGATTTTTTCCCCTTTTCCTCTTTTTGTGAGTGTGTATGTGTATGCTTCTGTGTGAGATTTTGTCTGCATAGCTTTGCTTTCACCATTTGTCCTAGGGTTCTATCCGTCTGCCTTTTTCTTTAAAAAACCTTTTTTTCTTAATACTTATTTTTTATTTTAATAACTTTATTTTATTTTATCTTACTTTATTTGATTTTATCCCCTTCCTCCCTTCCTTCCCTCCTTTCTTTCTTTCTTTATTTCTTTCTTTCTACTTTTGCTTCCTTTTATTCTGAACCGTGTGGATGAAAGGCTCTTGGTGCTGCAGCCAGGAGTCAGTGCTGTGCCTCTGAGGTGGGAGAGCCAAATTCAGGACACTGGTCCACAAGAGACCTCCCAGCTCCACATAATATCAAATGGCGAAAATCTCCCAGAGATCTCCATCTCAAAACCAGCACCCAGCTTCACTCAACGACCAGCAAGCTACAGTGCTGGACACCCTATGCCAAACAACTAGCAAGACAGGAACACAGCCCTGTCCATTAGCAGAGAGGCTGCCTAAAATCATAATAAGTCCACAGACACCCCAAAATACACCACCAGACGTGGACCTGCCCACCAGAAAGACAAGATCCAGCCTCATCCACCAGAACACAGGCATTAGTCCCCTTGACCAGGAAATCTACACAACCCACTGAACCAACTTTAGCCACTGGGGACAGACACCAAAAACAACGGGAACTGCGAACCTGCAGCCTGCAAAAAGTAGACCCCAAACATAGTAAGATAAGCAAAATGAGAAGACAGAAAAACACACAGCAGATGAAGGAGCTAGATAAAAACCCACAAGACCTAACAAATGAATAGGAAATAGGCAGTCTACCTGAAAAAGAATTCAGAATAATGATAGTAAAGATGATCCAAAATCTTGGAAATAGAATGGAGAAAATACAAGAAACAGTTAACAAGGACCTAGAAGAACTAAAGATGAAACAAACAATGATGAACAACACAATAAATGAAATTAAAAATACTCTAAATGAGATCAATAACAGAATAACTGAGGCAGAAGAACGGATAATTGACCTAGAAGATAAAATAGTGGAAATAACTACTGCAGAGCAGAATAAAGGAAAGAGAATGAAAAGAACTGAGGACAGTCTCAGAGAACTCTGGGACAACATTAAACACATCAACATTCGAATTATAGGGGTTCCAGGAGAAGAAAAAGAAAGGGACTGAGAAAGTATTTGAAGAGATTATAGTTGAAAATATCCCTAATATGGTAAAGGAAATAGTTAATCAAGTCCAGGAAGCACAGAGAGTCCCATACAGGATAAATCCAAGGAGAAACACGCCAAGACACATATTAATCCAACTGTCAAAAATTAAATACAAAGAAGACATATTAAAAGCAGCAAGGGAAAAACAACAAGTAACACACAAGGGAATCCCCATAAGGTTAATGGCTGACCTCTCAGCAGAAACTCTGCAAGCCAGAAGGGACTGGCAGGACATATTTAAAGTGATGAAGGAGAAAAACCTGCAACCAAGATTACTCTACCCAGCAAGGATCTCATTCAGATTTGATGGAGAAATTAAAACCTTTACAGACAAGCAAAAGCTGAGAGAGTTCAGCACCAGCAAACCAGCTTTACAACAAATGCTAAAGGAACTTCTCTAGACAAGAAACACAAGAGAAGGAAAAGATCTACAATAACAAACCCAAAACAATTAAGAAAATGGGAATAGGAACATACATATCGATAATTACCTTAAATGCAAATGGACTAAATGCTCCCAACAAAAGACACAGACTGACTGAATGGATACAAAAACAAGACCCATATATATGCTGTCTACAAGAGACCCACTTAAGACCTAGGGACACATACAGACTGAAAGTAAGGGGATGGAAAAAGATATTCCATGCAAATGGAAACCAAAAGAAAGCTGGAGTAGCAATTCTCATATCAGACAAAATAGATTTTAAAATAAGGACTATTAAAAGGGACAAAGAAGGACACTACATAATGATCAAGGGATCGATCCAAGAAGAAGATATAACAATTGTAAATATTTATGCACCCAACATAGGAGCACCTCAATACATAAGGCAAATACTAACAGCCATAAAAGGGGAGATCGACAGTAACACATTCATAGTAGGGGACTTTAACACCCCACTTTCACCCATGGACAGATCATCCAAATTGAAAATAAGTAAGGAAACACAAGCTTTAAATGATACATTAAGAAAGATGGACTTAATTTATATTTATGGGACAGTCCATCCAAGAACAACAGAATACATATTTTTCTGGACATTCCATCCAAGAACAACAGAATACATATTTTTCTCAAGTGCTCATGGAGCATTCTCCAGGATAGATCATATCTTGGGTCACAAATCAAGACTTGGTAAATTTAAGAAAATTGAAATTGTATCAAGTAATTTTCTGACCACAACGCTATGAGACTAGATATCAATTACAGGAAAAGATCTGTAAAAAATACAAATACATGGAGGCTAAACAATACACTACCTAATAGCAAAGTGATCACTGAAGAAATCAAAGAGGAAATCAAAAAATACCTAGAAACAAATGACAGTGGAGACACTACAGCCCAAAACCTATGGCATGCAGCAAAAGCAGTTCTAAGAGGGAAGTTTATAGCAATACAATCCTACCTTAAGAAACAGGAAACATCTCGAATAAACAACCTAACCTTGCACCTAAAGCAATTAGAGAAAGAAGAACAAAAAACCCCCCAAAGTTAGCAGAAGGAAAGAAATCATAAAGATCAGATCAGAAATAAATGATAAAGAAATGAAGGAAATAATAGCAAAGATCAATAAAACTAAAAGCTGGTTCCTTGAGAAGATGAACAAAGTTGATAAACCATTAGCCAGATTCATCAAGAAAAAAAGGGAGAAGACTCAAATCAATAGAAGTAGAAATGAAAAAGGAGAAGTAACAACTGACACTGCAGAAATACAAAAGATAATGAGAGATTACTACAGGCAACTCTATGCCAATAAAATGGACAACCTGGAAGAAATAGACAAATTCTTAGAAATGCACAACCTGCCAAGGCTGAATCAGGAAGAAATAGAAAATATGGACAGACCAATCACAAGCACTGAAATTGAAACTGTGACTTAAAATCTTCCAACAAACAAAAGCCCAGAACCAGATGGCTTCTCAGGCGAATTCTATCAAACATTTAGAGAAGAGCTAACATCGATCCTTCTCAAACTCTTCCAAACTATAGCAGAGGGAGGAACACTCCCAAACTCATTCTACGAGGCCACCATCACCCTGATACCAAAACCAGACAAGGATGTCACAAAGAAAGAAAACTACAGGCCAATATCACTGATGAGCATAGATCCAAAAATCCTCAACAAAATACTAGCAAACAGAATCCAACAGCACATTAAAAGGATAATACACCATGATCAAGTGGGGTTTATTCTAGGAACGCAAGGATTCTTCAATATATGCAAATCAATCAACGTGATATACCATATTAACAAATTGAAGAAGAAAAACCATATGATCGTCTCAATAGATGCAGAGAAAGCATTTGACAAAATTCAACACCATTTGTGATAAAAACCCTGCAGAAAGTAGATATAGAGGGAACTTTCCTCAACATAACTATTTAAGGTAATAACATTAACAAAGTATTTGATGATTATAACATATAGATAAGAAAATTAATGACACCAATGTCATAAGAGATGGAAGGTAAGAATTGGGAATAACCTGTTATAAGGTACCTTCCCTACCTGTGAAGTGGTATGGTGTTTTTACACGGAGAATATTTGTAAATGCATATTGCAAACTCCAAGGCAACCACTGAAATTTTTAGAAAGAACTATAATTGATATACCATGACATTAAATACAATGGAATTATGTAAAATGCTCAATTAAAACCAGAAGAGGCAGAAAAAGGAGGAAAGGAAAAGAACAAGTACAATGAAATAAAAAATAATTACAAATGTGATAAGTATTTATCCAACTATATCAATACTCACTTTAAATGTGAATGGTCTAAATTTACCAATTAAAAGTCAGAGATTCTCGTAATGGATAAAAAAATAAAACCCAATTATATGTTGTCTACAAGAAACTCGCTTAATATAAGGACTCAGGTAGGTTAAGAGTAAAAGCATGGAAAAGGCTATTCAGACTAAATCAAGACATTAGTCTTACATTTTATTAATTAATTAATAATTTTGAAAAGTTTCTCTTCCTCCTTCCCCTCTCCATTTCAGGATCATGAAGGAAAAGGAATATGGTCATGTCTTTTATTTCCTGGTGCTCTGTCTGCTTTTCTTTTCCATCATCTGAGTCTTCCAGAGTTGGGATGGGAGAAGAGAGGCTTAAAGGAATAGGGCCAAGATGCAGATATTCAAATACTGGCTGTTTCCCAGGCATAGATGTGGGTTCCTTGGGAACCTCTGAACTGCAGTTTCTCAACACGGGCAATACACTCCCTGGCTGATATCTTGTGACCCCTACTCAGCTCCTGTCTCTAGTGGTTTACCCCTGTAGTCACCTTGTCCTTGAAGGAGATCCCCACTGGGAGGAGTGGTTTCAAGAAGCTTGAGACTCTCTACCTTGGGAGGTACGTACTTGGCCAATGGGAGCTATGTTCTTGCCATAAAATTTTCTGTAAATGGGGCTGCTCTCACCACTTCCCTGGCTCATTGCCTTGCTATTACAAACTATTCCCACTAGCCCCCTGCCTTTAGAGTTCTTCAGGTAGAAGAAGGGACCAGTTCTATGCCTACATTTCCTATCCCTGGGGAACATGCATCATGTTCTCCTCAGAGCTGTTCAACTGAGTTCACTCCTCACCTGGTGGTTGAATAGAGATGATCTACAAATTTCCAGAGTTTAGGTGATTCTTCTTTAGGAGGTCCCCAAAGGCTTAAGGCGGGAAAGGGAGAAAAATGTTAAGTGTTCTCCACTTCCATGTAAGCTCTTTACTGAATTCTCTCAAAGAATCTCCAGTCTTCTCTTACAAAGGCTGGAGGTATACATTGCAGTAGAGAGGCAAAGGATGGTTTAGTTACTTCTCAGTGGGTCCATAGAAATAAGGTCTTGCAGTTTTCTTTAGAAACAGGTTAATTGTCACCCATTCTCCATAGCTTTAGAGATATAGAAGTATTCTAGGACAACAGAATAAATTTCATTTCTACTGAGTTTTCTCTCCCTGAGTAATGCCTACAACTGCTAAATAAGTAACTACATATAATCTATATTGCTAGGCAATATTCTAAGACCTTAACATGTGTGAACCTATTTAATCTTCACTATAACTCTATGAAGTATGGCTGTTTGCCATTTTACAAATGCATACAATAAGATACAAATGAATTAAGCAAGTTGCTCAACATTAGCCAGGTAGTAGTTGCCAGAGCTGGAACCCAAAGCCCTCTAGTCTGCCTCAAAATTCACGCTCTTAACCCATAAGCCGTCCTGCCACATCAGCATATCATCCAGTAGTTCCCAGGATTTCTTAGTCCATAAATAATTATGGAATTTTTGCACTGCTGAGAGGAAGTGTGAATTGATAGAAAAGATCACAAGAGAGCTGAAGAGTTACTTAATAAACAGCAGCAATGTATTGAGTGCTACTGTGCACTGCGAACTTACAGGACTATAGGGGAAGACCAAAACAAACATGGGTTCTACCTTGATGGAAGTTATATTTTGAAGCAGTCTTTCTCAAACTGTGGGTTATAACCATTACTAGGTAGCAAAATCAGTTTTGTGCAACAAGACCTACATTAGTTTTTTTTTTTAAACTAATATAGAATGGAATAGAAATTATTAGAGCATATCACATGTAGTAAGGGTGAGTTTTGTTTCAGTCATATATTTGTGTATGTGTACTGGATAATAATATTGGAAAACTATATATTATTTCTTATTGTAATTGTGTGTCAGAAAAAGGTATTGGACTTCACAGGGCAGTCTTGAAGATTAAATGAGATCATTATATATATACTATGTATATATATATATATATATATATATACATACACACACATACACACACACACACACACACACACACACACACACGAAGTTGATGCCTTATTCTTCCAGAATATAAGGATTCAGGTCATTTTATAGAGAGATATATAAACAGAAAGATAGTATCAATTCAAAAATGATGTAAAGAGACAAGAAAATAGTGACATGTATCAGAGCCAGAAATGTCTTCCTCAGATGCATTCCATGAAGTTCTAAACACTTGTAAACTGGGGAACACAATTTTGGCTTTAATTTTTGTAGTTAAAAAAAAAAAAAGAACAAGAAAGGGAACCATGATCAGCTCCATCATATCAGTTACCTAAAAGATCAATGCTCAGGGTTGCTTGTAGCACCCACAAGGAGGCCAGAGAGAAGTTTTTCTCCAGGGTTCTCATTAGGAAGAGACTCTACAATGCAATACACAGTTTCACTACAAGAAGTAAACACTTAGCTCCATGACAAACTACAGGTAATTAATTAAGGCTATTCGTTTCCTTCCTGTCCTATAATACTCTCTAGGCTCAGATACACAAAGGAGAGAATTGGCATATAAGTCTTAAGAAAAGCCAGGGAGAATGCTATTTGAACATAACTTAAAACCGACACAGAACCTACACTCGGAATTGTCAAGGCTAAATAAACTTTCTTAGAAATTTGTTCTTCAGGCAATAACAATTATACAAATTTTGACAGGAATTCATACAATTTTAATATGTAAATACAACTTTGATTCTTAAACTTAGCAAAATTTATACTCATAAGAAATAAAACTTCCTTAAAACACATTCACCATAAGTTGCATAGAAACAAAAACTTACTACTTAATAAGTATGCAAAAATGTGGCACTCTTCAAGTAGCAAAAAATGAGATATTTTTGTCTCTTGTTATGAGTATTTCCTAAACCCAGTTCCACAGATAAAATGTCAAGTGACTAACCTAGGTTACTCGTAATCATAATTAAATAATGATGAACACCAATTTCCCTAGAGGAGAAAATGTTTGAAAGTTTTACATGATGCAGAACCAATCTATTGGAACGGGCTGCTCTGGGGTTGGTTGGTAGGTTGTCATTATCTAGAGACAGGATTTAGCAGGATTTTCACTTTCAAGTCTTTATCCTGTTGCCTACAAATATACCAGCTTCCTGAGAAGTAGTACATAGTTAGAATATATGCTAAACAAATGCCCTTGCTTGATTACTAGCTGTCATGGGTCCTTAATCACTATCTTCATGCCAGTCCTAGTGACACGTTCCTGTGCGAGCATGGGGACAGCGCCAGGTTACTCAGTCCGTGGCTGCATTTCCCCGATTACATCTTAGTCCCTTCTTGGTCTTCCAAAGACCAAGCCAGCAAACTAGTGGAGCTATCTGAAGGAGCATAAGTCCCTGTGCATGGAAGGGATTTCCAAAGGAGTGGGATTTGTCCTAGTCCAGTTTCATAAAACAAACAAAACAACAAGTTCTGTCTCCTTATGTGGTTATCTAATTGAGAGTCCCTGAAAATTCTATTTTCTTTCACTTGGTTTTACAGAGCATCCAACTGCGTGATGTGGACAGGTTTGGAAGGCTAAAGTGTGCCTCACACATGCCGCCAGAAGAACCTGGTTACAGCATCTGCCAGCTCGTCTGTTTACAGCATGACCCTGATAAGTGTAAGTAACAATAATGTTTAGATTCCTTATGCAACTGGTGAATTGAATGGGTTTATCTTGGGGAACAGTTGGGAATTGACTGCATTTTCCTCTCATCATGGCCTGTAGGCATCTCCATTGTCAGACATTCCTTCGAAATCATCTTAGGTCCTGTAGCTTTTAGTTATGCCTATGCCTCTTTCCAGTAATTAGGACTTGCTTTCAGGCTTTAATCCAGCCCAGTCCAAAGCAAAACTTCAATCTTTTACTCTTACAGTCAATATAATAATCTTACAATGGCTTGGGAACTACAGTGGGGAGGAGGGATGGCCCGTTTTTCCTACTGCCTTTCCATCTCTGCTATTTGCTTGTCTTGCTTCTTTCTCTGGTGTGATGCAGCCAGAAGGTAGGAGTAGGGGAAAGACACAAACCTGAGTTTCTTCTGACTGGTGCAGTCATGGTCCGACGGCAGGTGCCTATGTGAGGCAGGAGAGCTAGATGCCCCTTGAGCACATTTTGAGTTTCTATGGGAGGCTCCCTGTGTAGTTTTCTGAAATGGTGAATGACTCTTGGTTAATTTCCAAACATGACAAAGCACTGGGTTGGCTAGAAACTTCTTTCAGGTTTTTCCGTAAGATGTTATGGAAAAACCCGAGTGAACTTTCTGACCAATACAATACAATTCTTCCCTTTATTTATTCAGTAGCTGCATTCCTGAAATAATAGAGTATGTTAAAAAGGCACCAAAAATACTGGGTGTTTATGTGTGCAATGGAGTTAAGTTCTGGGTTCAGAGAAGTATAAAGAGGCTTTTCCCCAGTGGGACATTTGAAGGTTATGGGGGAAGTGGAACAATTCTCTGCTGTGTGGGATAGCCCGATGCATTGCAGAATGTCAGGCATCCCTACCTCCGCCCACTACGTATCAGAGGCAGCACCCAGCCCCCCAGCATTGTGACAGACAAAACTACCTCTTCAAATTTCCAGAAACACCCCAACGGGGAATTGCATTGCCCTCATTGAGACGTCTAGCAGCTACTTTTTGAGCATGGGGACATATTACTGCCTGTTCTCAACTCTGAGCCTTTATCTGAATCTTGAAGACAAAGGTCCTGATTCAGGAAACCAGTACTAGGAGTTTGAGATTAAACTACACTTACTGTGCTATGCACTGAGAATACTGATTCTCACAAAATTGTGATAGGTTAAACTTTTGCAAGTGAGAAAACTCAGGGGAGTTCAATAATTTATCTGAGGTCGTTCAGCTAACAAATGGCAACATCAGAATTTGAATCACAGTCTTCTTTTTTTTTTTTTAACAGCTTTATGGGAGTATAATTGCTTTACAATGGTGTGCTAGCTTCTGCTGTGTAACAAAGTGAATCAGCTATACATATACTTATATGAATCACAGTCTTCTGATTCCAATGCATTAAAATAACTAAATTGGACTTATGTGAGAAAGAGCAAAGAAAAAACACAAATCACACTATAAAATGGAGCCAGGGATAAAGTTTATATTCATAAAATGCCTGCCGTAAAGTTCAATAGACTGCCTAAGGCTGGACCACAAATTTTGCCCTGAAATAAAAAGAGGGAAACATTTTCAGCTACATGATTCACAAAATCTAAAAGATAAACTAAAGAGAAGCAGTATCCTTAATTTTCTTCTTACTTTTCTTTCTAACTTTTGTGGTCCTAATTATCTACTGTCCTCACTGAGCATTTAGTACATTGTAGTTTGTACAGTTGTTTACCTCTCTATGCATGTTTTCTCTCCCCACCTAAGAACTGTAGACTCTTCAGAGCAGAGACTATTCCTTACTGCTTTGTATATTTTAGTGCACACATCATACAAGGTCTGTAATCCAATGAGCCTTTTTTATTCATTTTGTTGTTGTTATAAGAAACTCTAATATAGAGCATAGAAAATAGAGCTGTCCTAATTGAAGCAGAGGTAGAGGTCCAAGCCCTTTTTCTTACCTTCCCCTCCACCTACCTGCACACACACGCACACACAGGCACACACACGTCCCTTCCCCAGCCCACCCCTGCTGCAAACGCACCAAGCTCCATGGAGCACACTTTTAGGAGGGGAGAACTGGCAGTTTTAGCAGGATGAAGAGCAGCGGTGTTCCTTGGGCAGCCTCTCTTCCTGAACCCCAGGAATTCCTCCCTCCCCTGTCTTTTCTGGCTATGGTGGAAAAGCATTTTTCTTGTCTCTTGCTGTTTCATCAGACCTTGTTGGTTTGAACTCAGCCAACTCCTCTCTAAATTGTCCCTTCATTAACTTCCCAACAGTCTTACCCCATGAGTGTGCTATCTGCTTCCTGAGGGGCTCCATCTGACAAACAGCAATTCACCAAAAATCAATGAAAACCCGTTTGCCAAAAGCTAACTTGCTGACTTATAGAGGTTGTTATCTGCAAGATTTTCTCTTTGCTGTAGTTCCCCTACCACTCCAACCCCTGCATGTGCCCAGCCTCTCTCTCTTCTGCATCTTCACACTGTCTTAGACTCACTTTACATTATCATCTGGTAGCTTGGGAGGAAACTAACTTTTAGTCAGCTGGCTTTAAATTTGCCTTTGGCTAATTGATTTTCAGTGAACTGGTAATTCGGAGGCTTGCTATTTCTGAAAATTAGCTGTCCGTAAATTTGACTTTTTGAGGACTTCCTCTGAGCTCGTTTTGAAAAGTATTGTAGAAGTTTGATTTTGTGAAGAGTGATGGTGCTGTTGATGACACTCTTAACTTCCTAACTTCTCTAGAGCCTGCATTCTTCTCTCCATCCTCAGCATTGCTCACTGGTATCCTGACCTATCTCTTGCCTGGCTCCAAACCATCTGCCACAGGCTGCTAACTTCTTCTTTCTAAGTGCAGATCTAACTGTATCTCCTATCTGCTTAGACTATTCCAACGGGTTCTTAATACCTAGAGGATCAATGCTAAATGCTCATATTTGGCAATAAACTCTTTTTTGACCCTCTGGTTCCTGACAATTCCAGTCTAATCCCGTGCCCCACTCACACCCTGCATTACCATCTATTGAACAACTTGCAGTGCACAGCAACCTTTCTAGGCTTGGAGGAACTTGTTCATGCTCTTCCTTCTGCTTGGAGTACCCTTTATACCCCATCCTCCTGTTACGTATGTCTTCCTTGTTTTGATCAGGGATCATTGTATTAGTGAGGTTTCAGTTGCTATAGGCTAGGTGATAAATAATCCCCAAATTTTGGTTGATAACAGCCATAATCACTTATCTCATGCTCTCAAGTCTGCAGGTCAGCTGGGGCAGCTCTGTTTCAGGCTGTGGCTTAAGTTTACACCCAGTCCTCCTGTCTCTCATTATGGGACCTATGGCTACCCGGGGCCTATTTTTCTCCTGGTGGATCGCAGGTCAAGAGAAGCACTCAATCAGTAAAGTACATTTAAAGGTCTTTAACATTCCAGTTTTCAGTGTGAGGCATATTGCCAAGCACAAAGTCAATGGAATGGAAAAGTTTGCTTTGCCTGTTTGACAGTCAGAGTCACAGTTACGTCTCGTGGAAAATGGTGTAGATACATAATTCTGTTATAGAGAGGTAGTGAAGACCTGGGAACTATAATTCAATTGGTCCTAATCATCTTCTCCATGGAGCTTCCCCTAACTACCCCAGGCCCTCAATGGAAGAGCTGCTTCTTTCTCTGTGGATCCACTCTACAACAGACATAATTCTAGGATAGCATCTTAACAGTAAATATCTGTCCTCTTCTATCGGATGGTAAATTCTTGCTTTATTCATCTTTGTGTTTTTAAGGTTTATCACAAACACTGGCAGACATTAATAAATCATTGTTGAATCAGTTATTTAATTTTGTCACTAGGTACATTGAGCAAAAGAGCACAAATGAGTGTAAAGACTCTAAATGAATCATGTAAACCTTTGACCACAGAGAGAAAAACAAGCTATAGGTCATTTAATCAAGTTCATAAAGAGAGGAGGGCCTTTTTTTACCCATCTGTCTTTGAGTACATGCAACGAAGATAGCCAAAGCAAAGAGGAGACTTTGGGGACAACGTATGTGGTTTCTTGTGAGCACGTGGGGCAAATGCTCAAGACTGATTTAATCCAGACATGGGTGGACAAGGTGGGAGAGAGGGACAGGGAAAGTGTGGTGAGGAGCTGTCAGGAGGAGGAAACCTCAGCTGAGAAAATAGTCTTGAGACCGTATTTATGAGAACATTTTGTGGAACTCTTTAAATGGGGAAGTAGCTACTTTATAAGCAAAAATCAGGCCTCTGAAAAAAGAAAAAGGTTCATTGGTTATATGTTTTTTGTAGTTAGTGCAACAAACAAAAATATCTCAGAAATATTGTGTAGTGTTTATTTGTAAGATGGGATTAAATAAATTTGTGAAACCTCATTTTAATTAATACAATTTATTATGTTTTAGAGAGGCCATAACATATATTCACATGAATGCAATTTCCAATGTTTACTCAAGCTTTTTTCTATGAGTATTGATTATAATTTCTGGTTTTTTACCAAGTAATCACTTATTATGTTTCATTTAGTTAAAGTGGATTGTGCAAGATGGGGGAAAGATGATTGAATCAAAAACAAACTAAAAATTTTAAAATTAAAATATCAAACTCTTCTAATTACTTTATTCTCCACGAGACTATTTTTTCACTCTCTGCCCCCTAGGTCCAGGGAAGGAGGCATAAGAGTGGGGAGAAACACCTTACTGTAATTCTGTGGATTTGGGGGTTTTTTTTCATCATTTTTAAACTTGCAAAGTTTTCTCTGTGGGGTTAGGTTGCCTAGAAGCCAAGAAAGACCTCAGAGTAAGAGTTCAGATTGCCTAACAAAAATCTATTTTCCTTTGGGCATTAGTTTTTAATCTTTTCTATTGGAAGACAAAAGCTCTCTTAACTTGCCCTAAATTCCCAAACTTCTAGGAAGAGTTTGCTTGCTTTTAGTGTCTTTTCTTCCTGGCCTCAACCCATCTGGACCCAATTTCTACCACCTTCACTTGGCTGAATCTGCTTTCATCAGAATCACCAAAAACCTCCTTGTCACTCTCCAGGGTCAGCACTTAAAAATTAGTGTTATACAATGGAATATTACTCAGCCATAAAAAGAAACGAAATTGAGCTATTTGTAATGAGGTGGATAGACCTAGAGTCTATCATACAGAGTGAAGTAAGTCAGAAAGAGAAAGACAAATACCGTATGCTAACACATATATATGGAATTTAAGAAAAAAAAATGTCATGAAGAACCTAGGGGTAGGACAAGAATAAAGACACAGACCTAGTAGAGAATGGACTTGAGGATATGGGGAGGGGGAAGGGTAAGCTGTGACAAAGTGAGAGAGTGGCATGGACATATATACACTACCAAACATAAAATAGATAGCTAGTGGGAAGCAGCTGCATATAGCACAGGGAGATCAGCTCGGTGCTTTGTGACCGCCTGGAGGGGTGGGATAGGGAGGGTGGGAAGGAGGGAGACGCAAGAGGGAAGAGATATGGGAACATATGTGTATGTATAACAGATTCACTTTGTTGTAGAGCAGAAACTGACACACCATTGTAAAGCAATTGTACCCCAATAAAGACGTTAAAAAAAAAATCAGTGTTCCTCATCCACCTAGCTTAGCGTTGTTTTCTCCTCTACAGACTATTTTTTCCATGACTTATCTGGACTCCCAACCCTACCGGCATAGCTTCAGTTTCCATTAAGACACCCTCACCCCTGGCTGTCCAGTCTCCCAGCCCCCCAGCTCCAGGTCAGTGTAGTCACAGGCAACCAGTCATATTCACGTAGTGGTTTTCAATGAGACTCAAATTCAGTTTGTTCCACACATAGTGATGTCACCATCCACACATCTGACCAAATCAGAAATGTGGAAATCTTTCTTGACTCCTTTTTCTCCTTTGTCCATTACTTCCAATCAGTGATTAATGGATTTTCTTTCCTTAACATCTCTTGAATCAACCTGTATCTTTTTGTCTTAACTGCCTTTGCCTAGGGTCAGACTCTCATTAAGTCTCACCTGACTTACTGCTACAGGCTTGTAACTGATCAGCTCACCCCCAGTCTCAGCAGCCCCCAAACCATGGTCTATGCTGCAACTAGGACTTTTTTTCTTTAATACAAACATGATTTTATTACATCCCTGCTTTAAGCCTTTCCATAGTTCCCTACTGTCCTCATAATTCTTAACTTCGTACAAAAGACCCTCACGATAACAGCTCAAATATGTCCCTGGTCCCATCAGGTATTATGCTCTCCAAGCCATTTCCTACAAAAAATTAACTTCTCCAGACATACTGAATGGCTTCCATTTCCTAAAATGCATCATACTTTCTCTTGCCAGGTGTTAAATGTGCTGCTTCCTTTGTCCTCCACACACACCCCTCCCTGCATCAACTCAAACATCGCCTCCTTAGGCTCCCCTTCCTGACTCCCACCCCCAAGGACAGCCCACCCTGAGCACCCTGCCTGATTATTTGTTATTATTCCTGTTACTCTGTAATTTTGGACGAGGCAAGGAGGGTATCTTATTCATCACTGAATCTCTGGTGCTTGTTAAATATTTGCTGAGTGAACATAAACATGAGGATAGAAGAACAAGTTCGATATGAAGCTAGATGTATGAGGATGAAGTTAAGCTATTTTGATTATCCTCTGAGAAGGAGAACATAGTGTTCAACAGCTTGATGGCTTCTATAGAAGCTCTTTACCTTACCACTTCCAAAAGGTAGCTTAAAGAAGTCAATCTACCATTGCTTAAACAACACGCGTGGTAAGCTGCTCTTAATGCATCCCTTTACTTTGTCTGGTTCTCTGTAAAATTTTTGCTTTCATTCCAGAGGTTAGAGTAATCTTGTGCATTTATCTATAGTACCTAAGTTTTGCTGTCGTCCACTCTGAACTCCTGTGGTCCTCATGCATAATGGCTGTACGATGTAGTTAGTTAGGAGCACAGACCCTGGAATGGAGGTCTTGCCTTCTCCACTTATTGCTGTGTGACTTTTACCAAGTTACTTAAATTCCTGTGCCTAGTGTCCTCACCTGTGAAATGGAGATAATAGGATTGTTTGAGAGGTTTAAGTGAGTTACTAGATGTAAAGTACTAAGACCAGGATCTGGTACCTAGTAACACTATACACGCATTATTATTATTTATGTACAATTAATGCTGTCAATACAGTCTCTTATTCTTTAACTGTATTGCCTCTCTCATATTCAGCAGTAACTCCTTGTGGACAGGCACCATGGTTTAAACTTCTTTATACTCCTGAAAGCACCTAGACTAGGACGAGGTTCATAGTAGTTCACTAAATTTTGATTATGCTTTGATTAGTAACCTGGGTCTACTCATTCACCAACTCAGGATACAAGTCTATTCACACTTCTTAGCTGCATGCAGTTAATCCAGGCTCTTCTGTTTGCCCTCCGGGACTTATGTTATCCCAAAAGAGTCAGCTCCACTTCTAAACACAAGGCAGTGGCTGCCCTGTGTCTACTCAGGTCCTGTACACTCTGGTGGCTGGAATTGCATTAGCACAGGGTGTCCTCACTGGCCCAGATCCCTAGCCAAGCCTTGGTGGAGCCCATGCTGTGCCCCAAGGTCAGGCCTACATGCTCAGTTATTGTTCCCAGGGACTATGCTCTGGATGAGTCCACAAGGGCTTCCTATAATGAACAAGCCTTGTTCAAGAATCAGCCCCAGGCCATGACCTTTGGTCCTCAGCTTAAATCATTCCTCTTTCCCTTCAGGACTCATAGATTTTTTTTTTTTTCTGCCCTCAGGTTCTGGTTAGGGCCACCTTGTTCCACCGTGGCCTATTTCCCTAACTTCAGATTTTAAGGGAGCCAGGGTGATGGGACAGGGGAGGGAAGTTGACGCTGTCCTTTCCTTCCCCAAAGATTTTTGGGCTCATTATGCAAATTCATTCACCCCTTCCCTAAGCTTTGCACACAGAAGGTCAGGGCCACATTAAAAAATCAAATAAACAAAAAATCAGAACCTCCAAAAAACCAAAATTACTCAAAAGTTGAAAGACTCTGAATCTGAATCATACACTAGAGGGGCAAGGCATGTCTCTTGGCCATTCAGAATCTTCTCAACTCTCCCTCCCAGCAACCCTCCATCAGAGAAGTTCTGGTCAAGGTGACTTGGTAGATTCTGGAGTCAGTGAATGAATAGGTGGCTTCTAGACCTCCATTCAAGGTTATTTTTAACAGCCACCTTTTGAAAGACATAATGGTTCTGATTCTTTCCTTCTTTTTCCTCATTTAGTCTTTAATGCAACACAAAAGCAAGAGAATTAGAAGACTCTATAAAATGCTAAAAAGCCAAACGTAAAACCCTGTTAGGACAAGTTGGACCTAGCAGGAACCATTCTAGTTTTAACAGTGTGAAATTAAAATGTAATTTTATTTTAGTTCTGGGTTTTTTTTTGTTTGTTTTTATTTTTGCCGTACGTGGGCCTCTCACTGTTGTGGCCTCTCCCGTTGCAGAGCACAGGCTCACGGGCCCAGCAGCTCCGTGGCATGTGGGATCTTCCCAGACCGGTGCATGAACCCGTGTCCCCTGCATCGGCAGGCGGACTCTCAACCACTGCGCCACCAGGGAAGCCCCAGTTCTGGGTTTTGAATTAGTCATGATGTATACAAATGAGTATTGTGGGGAAAATATGCAAAGCAAGGATGCTGCCTCAAGCAGCTCTTCATCTGGGAGAGTCAGTGCCATCTTTCACCAAGAAAAGATACTGAACTACATTCACTCTATTCACTTAGGAGAATTGTAATTATTATCATCATTATTATTATTTGTATATCACTCACCTCTATCGAGCTGCACAGAAAACACTGGAATGTTTGAATATCAGTAAGAAATGAGTTTACAGTATCAGGTTCCAGATTTGATGATAGAGGTAAGAAAAGTATGGAAAGGCTCTGTTGCCTGTTTCCACTTGCATGCAAGAAAAAGCAGGAAGTTTTCCTACTAGAGAAAGAAGGGCTTATAAGACAGTGCTGTGTGTGTATGCCTTTCCCCCTGTTAGTCACAGTTAAGATGCTTCTGATGTTGTCTCTGGAAAACCACATCATCATTTATTCTTCCCACTCACACGCTCATCTCCTCACTCCTGGAATTAATGTTGAAGCCAGGTTTTATGGGGGGCTTGTAAGTCCCCTAAGGAAGCCAGGGAAAGAGGAGGGGGTTGTCTGTGAACTCTGAGAGGGCCTGACTGAGCCTGGAGAGAGTGAAGGAGGGCACAGAGGAGATATCAGCAGTTATGTCCCACTCTTAGAACTGGGATAGTAGTTTTAGAAAAATAGAATAATGTATTTCATTTCCTCCTTTGAATCCTGTTCCCTTGAAGTCCCTAAACTGAGTTCTGAAGCTCTGTAGGAAAGGAGAGGACAGATCCCTCCAAGAGCAGGAGGTCTGCCATCAGCCTTGCCTCTTAAAGGTGGATTTCTTCTGGCTAGAGCAAGACAACAGTGCTGAAGCACAGTCTTTATGAAAATGCAAAAAGATATTTTAACTCACTCTACCTTATTTATTAAACATTTCAAAATCCTGGCCTGGTAGATCTGATCCTCCAGTTTTGGGGAAGGGAATTCTTCACCTGAGAGGAAGAGTGGGAACGTCTGACCCTGCCAGGGAAAGTCTGGCTTGTGGGAGAAAGATGAACAGAGAAGACTAGAAATGGGTAAAATGACACCGTTTCCAGGTGTCCTGTCTCTGAGCAAAAGTCCTGGGTGTAGAAAGAATGCTGAATAATTTAAAGGCAGTGCAACACACATGCAAGCGCACACACACACACAGACACACACACACCACCACCACCAACAACAACAACAGCAGAGACTTTTGCACCTCTCTTCTTTGAGGAGCCACAAACTGGGTGACCATAGGGTCGGAGTGGAGGGTCTGAGTCCAACTTGCCAGAGTCCGCATCAAACTCATGGCATGGATGTATTTAAATCACCTTGAGTTCCCTGGGAGGGATGGGGAAGGTAGGCAGTGGTCCTGGTCGACCAGCTCAGGTGAAGGAGGGGTGTCACTGCAAGACAGGCAAAATGCTGCTGGATCCAAGGCCACAAACTTCACTCAAGTGGAAGTTACTGCCCGACCTCAGGAACAGAAATGGAACCAGTAAGAGTTGAGATAGGGCCCAGTGAGCAGGGAGAGGCTCTGAGGAAGCTCAGTTCATTACCTGAAGAATTTAGCTTCCTATTCCCATAGGTTGTACAGTAATCAGGCGGAAGGGACATCATGTGGAAACCAGAAGAGCTGAGGGCCTTGCTAGTGTCTGTGCAGAGACCCCCCGCCATAACCCCCTTATCTGTTGCTATAAGGTTATGCAAGCTTTCCATTGCCCACTGTACGGGGTGGGGAGTCTGTCTGTCTGGTGGGGTCCATCTGTCTAGAGCCCTCGAGTGGGGGAGGAGGCCATTCCTGAAAGACAGTTATGTAAGAAAATATTGGTATTGTTAGATCAAGTTTGGCTTTCCAAGTGGGGCTCAATGTTTTTCCCTACAGCTCCAATAAGTAGGAGCTCATGAGAAAGATCCGATGAGTTCTAGAAAAGGAAGAGATTGTATCGTGCTTGACTACCTGAATGAAGCTGCATCTCTGCTACACGTCTCTGAAATACCCAGAAGGCAGTTTCTACGCTCTCTTAAAGTGATTGACTCTCCGCAGGTAACGGAATTTGCCTCCAAAAAAGTCAACTGGTGGATGGGTGTGCACAGTTCCCTCCAGGGAAGGTAACTTCCTGATTGGCTGCTTTTCACTTCATAGGCTCTAAATGTCTCTCCCTCTCAGATGCATCCTGTTTGCAAAAGGAGCTAGCTGTACTAGGGAGAAAAGGATTGCTACTAGTTCCACTGTTTCTTCAGTCAAAACTATGCAAAAGTCTTTAAAAAACAGTCTTTGGCCACTTCTCTGGCGGGAACTGATCGTGCTGGCGGGGAGGTAGCCCCGGTGGGGCTGGGGAGTCAGCAGCCCAGGCTTGCTGGTGCAGCCCGTCCTGGTGCGGCCCGCCTGCAGCTCTGCTACTTGGGGAACTTTAGGGCTGTGGCTCGATTCCTCCTTAGTGACACCTGCTTCCTGCTGCTGTGAGTTAATAACTTCTGCAGTTTAGTTACATTGCCTGTGTGTGCTTTCCTTTTAGATTTTTATTTTGTTTCATTGAGATTCAGCTCCTTCAGGCAGTTTTCATTTGACTTTGGTTAGTTGAGGAGTGAAACAAGATCAAGGGAATAGATTAAATACAGACCTATAATGGTCTTCATTTCTGTATTTTTTTTTTTTTTTTTTTTTTTTTGTGGTACGCGGGCCTCTCACTGCTGTGGCCTCTCCTGTTGCGGAGCACAGGCTCCAGACGCGCAGGCTCAGCGGCCATGGCTCACGGGCCCAGCCGCTCTGCAGCATGTGGGATCTTCCCAGACCAGGGCACGAACCCGTGTCCCCCGCATCGGCAGGCGGACTCTCAACCACTGCGCCACCAGGGAAGCCCTCTGTATTTGGTTTTTACAAAGTGTAGAGGAGTTGGGTCATGAAAAAAGCTCACGTTTGGAAAATTATTTGGGGGTAGGACATGCCCCAGTAATTGCCTGATTATCACACTTTATCAGGGCTTGTTGTATGTGTAAAATTGTATGTCTAAACTTTAATATGTCACTCTCTTTCCCTTCCTCTTCCCAATAATAAATAACAAGTTCTCCTTTGAATAAGATGCTCTAAGCGATTCAGCATACTAAGTCATGTATTAGTGACCGCTATTCACTCACCCATCCCTCATGGACTCAAAAAGCATTTACTGAGCACCCACTATGTTCCAGGTATGTCATAGGTAATGGACCTGCAGAGGTCAGCAAAATCTAGTTCTAGGCTTCAAAGAGTTCACAGTCTCATTAAGGAGAAAAGTGTTCCAGGAAAGATAATGAACATCGTGACTATCTCACTACAGCCAAATGGTAAGACACATGTAAGCAATACAGCAGCCTACATTACGTGCCATCTGCGTCTGTGAGCTGGAAATTTTCATTCTGGACAAGTTGTACATAAAGTACAGAGGCCAGATCTGGCTCCATGTCATAATGCCACTCCCTAACTTACGGATACCAAGACAAAACTTTTTGACTAATCTACAAGACATTTTTAGATTACACAAAAGAAAAAGTTGTAGGTGCCGGGGAACAAAGAATGTCAGGGAAGTTCCTCTAAAATATCATTGTCCAGGAAACGATCCAGGTGACCGTGATGCATGGCAAGAATGACCCTAGCTGGTGACAAGTGACATGTGTTTGTTGCCTTTAGAGCTTCTTCTCAATTTTGTCTCCCTAATCCTCACTGTTGTCTGCCCCTTCCTTCCTATCTGTCTTTACTTCCTAATGACATACTTTCTTCTTCCACTTCTAAACTTTCATCTAACTCCATTTTCCAAATTTGAAAGTACATTTTTTATCTACCTCACTATCACCCACTTTTTAAATACCAGATTAATTTTTCTCCTAAACACTTCTGCCTCACCCTCCCTCCACTGCCTTGAATAGGGAGTCAGGAGAATTGAGTTTTAATATCAGTTCTGCTGCTGCCTAGCAATGCGACAGCTTTGCATAACTTCCTAACCTTGCGTGGTCTCATTAGCCCAATCTGTCAAAGGAGGGGACCTGCATCACTGGTCTCTAGGCTCTTTTCTGGGTCTTTGATCTCATGGTTTCATGAATTTTCCTAGAAAAGTCCCAGAAGCTTTGTTAATGTTTTTTCAGTCATTCTTTGAAGTCCCTAAGCACATTTTCCTCTCTTTCTTTGGGTAAAACTTGCAAACACAGAACAACATGGATCTCTATGACCCTTAATCTTTTGGGGATGTTGGCGCCCCAGAGCTGAAAAAGAGGAATGAGGGGTTTCCTAGATATTTTCAGACACACGGAAATATTCGGTACTGAAGTCTATGCTTTTTTTCACGGTCATACTTACTGCCATTCTCTCTGGCATTTTCTTTCTTTTTTTTTTTTAACATCTTTATTGGAGTATAATTGCTTTACAGTGGTGTGTTAGTTTCTGCTTTATAACAAAGTGAATCAGTTATACATATACATATGTCCCCATATCTCTTCCCTCTTGCACCTTCCTCCCACCCTCCCTATCCCACCCCTCCAGGCGGTCACAAAGTACCGAGCTGATCTCCCTGTGCTATGCAGCTGCTTCCCACTAGCTATCTATTTTACTTTTGGTAGTGTGTGTATGTCGATGCCACTCTCTCACTTTGTCCCAGCTTACCCTTCCCCCTCATGTTTTGTTTGCAAAAGAACACAACGATGTCGTGAAAGATATGGCCATGTATTGTATTGGAAAAAGCATTGCCATCATATTGATAATGATAATAATAAAGCTAAAATTGATTAAGTTTCCTGAGTGCAGGGCATCGCACTAAGCACTTTATGTGTAGTACTTCAATTAATCCCACAGCAACCCTGCATCAGATGTGCTAGAGGGACATTGTAGGATCATATTTGTGGGAGGTCTCAATCTATCTACCAATGATACATTCTAATGATTTTTTCATGAATGTTCCAGTGATATACTTGAATGAGTCTCTGTTTCAGTGCTAGAAAATATTCTCATGAGTGTGGATTACTGTATGTGGAGATTATAAATTATTGGTATCAATCAGAAGGTAGATAGATGGAGTGATAATAGGTAGGATATATTAAAGACTCTCTCTATAAACCCTGAAAGATAAAGAGGAAAGGTTGCTAATTAAAAATTTTGTGAATCTTAATCTGATGACTGAAATATCAATCAGAGGAAAATTGTGTATAGTGTTAAATGAGAATTATATGTCAAGGCAGGGAACCAGAGTTTAAGAAGGTGAGTGGGTATTACTGGAAACCATTGGAAAAATCCCCGACATGGGTCTGAGGCCCTCTTGGCACTACCATGTCCAATTTTTCCTTCTAAAGTAACAAGTTGGTTTCAAAAGGCTATGACTTTATCTATTATTAAACAAGTTGTGCCAAAGATATCCATATTATTTCAAGAGCAAAGCTAAACCAAACCAACCTTCTTTTATTACATATAAGTTTTATATTTATATTATATATATATATATATTATATTTTTCCCTGTGTAGTCCAAATATGACAGAAAAAAATTGCTTGGCTATCACTATGGGTTCACAACATGGCAAAGGTAATCAAGAGGGTTAGAACACTACCATCTCCAACCATGTGTAAGAACAGATCCCTGGGACTTCCCTGGTGGTGCAGTGGTTGGGAATCTGCCTGCCAATTCAGGGGACATGAGTTCGAGCCCTGGTCTGGGAAGATCCCACATGCTGCGGAGCAACTAAGCCTGTGTGCCACAGCTACTGAGCCTGCACTCTAGAGCCCATGAGCCACAACTACTGAGCCTGTGTGCCACAGCCACTGAAGCCCGTGTGCCTAGAGGCCATGCTCTGCATCAAGAGAAGCCACTACAATAAGAAGCCCACGTACCACAACTAGAGAAATCCTGCGCGCGGCAACAAAAACCCAACCTAACCAAAAATAAATGAATGAATGAATTAAAAAAAAAAAAAAGAACAGATCCCCAGTTATCCTCACAGTGGATTGGCCTCAGTCTGTATTAGGGTGAAGGACCCATCTAGGTTCACACCTACTGACAAGTGAGTGATGCCACCTGAGGGCCTAGAAATCTTAGCATCAAAAAAGAATCATCTCCATTTGTATGGCATTAATACAAAGGAGTAATGTAGGAATAAAAGGAAAATGAAACCTTTTTTTTTAAAGTTTTTTTTTGATGTGGACAATTTTTAAAATCTTTATTGAATTTGTTACAATATTGCTTCTGTTTTACGTTTTGGTTTTTTGTCTGCGAGGTGTGTGGGATCTTAGCTCCCCAACCAGGGATTGAACCTGCATCCCCTGCATTGGAAGGCGAAGTCTTAACCACTGGACCGCCAGGGAAGTCCCAAGAATCAAACCTTTTAACGAACCCCTTGGTATCTTACATTTTCTAAAATATGGCAATTAAAAAGATCAACAGCCAATATAGCCCATAGGGTGGAGGCATCCTTAATTTTGGCAGTCTCTAAAACCGTGGGGCAGCTCCACAGCCCAGACAGAAGGTAAGATCCATCCTAGCCTAAGAGTCTAACACCTGGGATACAAGGTAGGTACTATAAGCTACCACTATTTGACAATCTGACTGCACCCAATTGCGAGGCTAAATGTTTTGTGCAACACTTCACAATGGAAGAGTCCAATTACAACTTTTATCCTGAAATCCCAAGAATTTTCTCTGTCATCTTCTTATTCATGGAGCTCAGAGATGGCCATAGACTCATTTCTCACCAAAGCATAAATGAGTATATATAGCCCTCTCCCTCCTCTATACCTTTGGTTCTCTGGGTTCAAATGGACACCGAAGGAATAGGAAGAGGATATAATCAAGTCACTTAGAAATGAAAAACCCCAGTCCATTTTTCTTTTAGGTTTTCACCTTGACTAAGTTTTAGGTAAAAATCAAAATTAAGGAGGAATTCTAGGGAAATGTAATAAATACTGGTAGCTTAAATTATCTACCTTGTATCCCAGGTGTTAGACTCAGGCTAGGATGGGTCCTACCTTCTGTCAGGGCTGTGGAACTGCCCCACTGTTTTAGAGACTGCCAAAATTAAGGATGCCTCCACCCTACGGGCTATATTGGCTATTGATCTTTAGTTGACTAAAGCTCTATTCAAATTCAATGTAAAAAGAGATTATCACTCCTATTTTAGTTATGAGAAATCTGAAGCTTATAATTAAATTAATTTGCTAATCCAGACTTTAACCAAGAGTCTATATTTATTCTAAAGTGAGTCCTCCAAACCACCCAAATTTTTGGCTCTTTTAGGGTGCATTTATCGCTTCAGCCTTGATGGTGATTTTGGCACAGAGTAAACATGGCAAATCACTCTTTCATTGCCTCATCTACAGAACCGGGATAACACTCCATGTACAAGCTAAAGGCTGGGATTTGGCAAGTCCTTTTCTTGAGCACAAAGGCTAATATCACGAAGGATACCTTTTCCAGTACTTAGCTCCTAGATGCTAATAATCTAAAAGGCTCATAACCTAAAGCAAATTTATATTAGTACATATAACCTAAAAGGGCTATAAAGAATAAATAAATCTGGGGTTATCATCTCCTGGAAGTTGAAAAGAATACTTATAGAAGAGAGGGTACCTGTATAGTGAAGGCATATTCCTTTATGAGTCATTCCTAATAGTAAAGGTTTCATAAAATATGATGGAAACAAAGAAAATGAATTGATTTTAAAATGTATGAGGCTGGTTTAGAATGGGTTCCAGTATTGCACTCTCTTGAATACTTTAGATTTATCTCCCTTTCTGCCCTAGAATTAAGATCGCCTCAGTGTTTGATTGAGGCTCTTCAAGTACAAAGCACATGTAACATATTCATGTTTCCGAAGGAAATTCAGCTCATAGCTAAATAACCGTTCTGACATCAGCCTATAAATAAATAATATTGGTGTATCTCATATGGCTATGAAGTAGTTAAATAATAAAAAGTTATACTTGCAACAGAAGAAGTGGAGCTGATAAATTTGGGAAGGAAAAGTATTCTATGTGAGCTGTAATTTTTCGAGAGAAAATTAGAATCCTTTTCATGTTGGGACACATCTAGAAGCTCTTCTTCCCTTTTTTTGTAAGTACACAGTAAAATAAATACTCTTCTTGCCACTAGTAATAATAACGTCACAGAGAGAAATGTAGGCATGGATAAATGAAGCTACTCCTGACTAATAAGCTGCAGACAGCATTTGCAGGATATATTAAGCAAGAACAATCCTTAGATTCCAGCATTTCATCTTCCATGCAGTGGCCAGACACAGAAATATAGTGTCTTAAAACACTATTCTTAAGGTGTGGCTTTTCGTCAACTTTCTAATACAAAGAACTTAGAATTCTCTGTAATTGGTATTGAAAGCTATGTTACAAAAAAAGTTTTCTTCCAACACAGACCTCATAAGAAACAAATGGTATAGGAAGCAAAAGAGAACCCAAAATACTATAAAAACACAAAATAAAGTGGTGGATCCAAAAGAGACATGAGATAAAGTAGCCAGTAGACACAAGCTTTAAAATAATCCAGAGGTTGTAGTTAGCAGGTAAAACTTTAAGTAAATATGCTTAATAAGTTAAAAAACAGAATGTAGAGGGAAATATGAACAAAATGGATGAAAAGATGGAGGGTTACAATAGAGAATTAGAATCCATGAAAAACAATAAAAAAAATTCTAGAAATGCAAAATACAGAGCAGGCTGAACATAGAAGACAGTATTTATACTGTCAAAATGGGTCAATAGAAAATATTCAAAAGCACAGACAGAAGAAAGAAGGAAGGAACAAAATAAAACATATAGGAGATATGAGACATGACTAAAATGCCTAACTGACATATAACTGGAGTCTCAAAAGGAGAGGAGAGAGATTGGGAAAAATGAACTACTTGAAGACATTTTGGCCAAAAGCTTTTCAAATCTGACAAAAAGTTACCCACAGATTCAAGAAATTCAGCGGACTCCAAGCAAGATAAATACAAAGAAAACTTCAGCTCTTATTATTTTAAAAAATAATAATGAGAAAATCTTTAAAACATAGAAAAAACACACCACCATCAGAAAAATAACAGTAAGAAATACCACTGATCAAATCTAAATACTAGAAGATTTTATTAAAGAACTGAAAACCTAAACAAAATAATGCCTTCTAACCCAGGATTCTACACAGAGTGAAAACATCCTTCAAAAAACTGAAGAAGAAACTTTTTCAGATAACCAAAACTGAGAGAATCGTTGCTAGTAGATCTACAATAGAAGAAATACTGAAGAACATTTTTGATGTCGAAGGATAATGGTCCCAGATAATGGAATAGATGTTCAAGTGTTTATGACTTGGGTAGAAGAAAAAAATGTGACAGCAATAGCAAAAAATGATAGTAAGGGGATAAAAGGAGTTAAACTATTATAATCTCCTTGTAATATTTAGGAAATAGTAAAAGTAGCCTGCAGTCACGGTTGCATTTTGTAATTGCAGGGTAATCTCTAAACTAGTGTTACAAAAATGTATAGCAAAAAAAGCTAATAAAGAAGATAAAATTCAATAATAAAATGTAATTTATTAATGCAGAATGTAGTATCCTTAGTCAGTAAAGAATAAAAGAATCATATGACTGACTTTTTTTTAAAATACAAGATTGAACTATTTGAACTAAGAGCTTCCGCTTTGGATGGTTTTATGTTATTTTAATACTCTGTTAGAAGCAACACTTACTTCTTGCAGTGTTTTTTTCTGCCCCACTCCATATCAGTATGCACACAACCTGGGACTATTGTTCTCTTTCAGTCAGTTTAAATTATACACTCACGTACATTTAGCTTCCACCATGACACTTTATGTATTACCTAGTTTACAACACCAAGATGCATAAGACAAGTATGCAGCACCTCCAATAGCCAAAGAGACAAGCTTATAAAGAATCTGGCCAGCACAAAATTTACTATTTGTTTTACCAAAATTATATCCTATTCCCCTACTAGATATCATTAGAAGGTGAGTATTATTCCTCTCTTAATATATTAAAAAGAACTTGAGAAAGTAATGTTGATCAAGGGACCATCGGAAGACAGTAAAAGGATTTAAATTCCAGAGCTTTGAAATCCAAATCTCTACTTCTCACCCTCAGCTCTTCCTTTTATTCATTTCCAAGTTTGTAAATGCAGAGGTTTTTAAATTGTATCATAAATACTGGGAGTGTAGCCATACTCTTTCTGGTTTCTAGCATCAATTTTCTTATTCCTTTGGTACAGGCCAAGACTTACCAAATTCTTGGAGGGATTTGTAGAGCATTTATGAATATAGATTTTCAAGTCTTGTCTCAGAGCTAACTGCATCATAATCTTTGTGGATGTGTTCAGTAATTTTTGTTTTGAGATACAGAAATCACTCTTTCAGGCTATGCTGTTTTCTAAAAAAAACACAAACAAGCAAATGTTTCTACCTATGAAAATGTACTTGTGCTGTACAAACAATTGTCTTTGAAGCACATAGCAGATCATACTGTTGGAAAGACAATAGACTTCCAGCCCATAGAGTCATCACTGGGTGAATCTCTACTAAGCGTGTCTGTTTGATAGGCCCAGTCATCTATCTATCTGAGTATGTTATTAATGTGACTGCATACTTTCACAAATATGTGACTCAAACTGATTTCTAAGTTACTGGGGTTTTCTAGGAATTACTATTCTTGTACCTATTTTCAAATTTGCTGGAGGATTTGAAGAGTTGAAAGGAATGCAGTTACATTGTCTGGCTTTCTGAATACGTCAATGAGTCTCAGAATTTATCTTTATTTGGGCTTTATTGCTCACATTCATAATCTAATTTTTCTTCCAAAAATAAAGTTTGGAGGGAATAATTTATTCCATGAAGCAAAAGTCAGAAGGAGAAACAATGTTTTGTTACTAAGGTGAGAAAGCTTATCTGGGGCTTCTCTGGTGGCACAGTGGTTGAGAGTCCGCCTGCCGATGCAGGGGACGCGGGTTCATGCCCCAGTCTGGGAAGATCCCACATGCCGCAGAGCGGCTAGGCCTATGAGCCATGGCCGCTGAGCCTGCGCGTCCGGAGTCTGTGCTCCGCAATGGGAGAGGCCACAACAGTGAGAGGCCCGCGTACCGCAAAAAAAAAAAAAAAAAAAAAGAAAGGTCATCTGGACAAGAGGAAGAAAGATGATGAGTTTTTATGAAAATGAAAAACATCTCCTTCACTGTCAAGTCTTCCTTTCTCAGGCAGCTGTCCTCGCCCACCTTCCCACAGGTGAAGATAGACTCTTGAGTAGGGTGGCATGTTTTTATACCAGCCCAGGTGAGCCCTGGAAGGAGTGAAACAAGACATGAACTGGTCTGTCACGAGCATCCCACTGAACTGCCCCGTCTCTCTTGCTAACAAATCCACTTGTGGATTGTGACCTCCAAGCTTGTTTTAACCTTTACTTCCCAGACAGTAGAGGCAACTTGCCGACATCTAAGCACAGACCAAACTTGAAAATACTTAGCTCTGACCCAGCCATAAGCCAGAGTTCCAGAGGGATCCTTAAAATTATACAACTGACCTGGCGCTGTGAAGCAATGGCGCTATCTACAGAGAAATGTGTGAAAAAAAACCCCACAGAGCTGGAAGTCTGATTTGACGGGGAGGGAGAGGTATCATAATTTTTTTTAAGTGTAACACTTTACAGTATATTTTATATGTGCATTTGGTAAGCTAATGTTACCATTACATTTAAAGGGCAGCTGTGTATTTTTCATCATTGATAGTGTATTTTAAAATGTGAAAAAGAGGTGTACAAAAATAAAATAGAAAAGATAATGAAGTTGGAATGAACACATCACAATCCATGTAGCACATGGATCATGATAAATGAAATGGGGTCCTGAAGCCAGCAATGGTGTTGTTGGTCTCCTGAGTCCTCATCTTCCAGATTGTAGCAGAGGAAGCAGCTTCTAGTCAGGCCATTTATATCTTATGAGAGTAATCCCTGCAAATTCAGGCCACAGCCTCCAGCCTTTCCAAAATTGTTGGGAGTCACGCCAGAACTTCTAATTGACCTCTTTTTTACATAAACTGACTAGAGGCTGTTTTGTTGCCTTCAACCTTACCCTAACTCTGTGTGATGACACACAGAGGTGAAATAGGTTACTGATGGAGTGAGGCCCAGGTCAAGGGGGCCTCTGCTGCAGCTACCACAGAAAACCAAATGCTCCCGTGGCCAAGAATCCCTGAAGAGGCAGCAGCACTTCCCCGCAAAGGCAGCACAAGCAGCAGAAGTAGGGCCTCCTCTTCGGTTTCATTCATGCTCTTAGATGATTATAAAGTGACAGTTAGGAAGGTAGATAAATAGATGTGATAGATGTGTCTCCCACATCCCAGGCTGATGCGAGATCATGATGGGGCCTGACCTCAAAGGTGTGTGGGAAATGTAGTCTTTAGCTTCCAGACTACAGTGTGCAGTAAGGACTATTCCCTGCCCATGGGAATGCAGGTAGTGAGCCAGTCTTCAGTACTGGCCTCATGTGGTTTCAGCCTAAAACTTCTCTTTAGGCCTCACCGAACTCCTCTTTGTTCTCTGCCCTTGTTTAGCAAGGGCAGCTGGTGATGTACCATGTTTTCCAAGCTTCACTCATTCTTGCGCCACAGTCAAGCCTAATAATTGTTTAATATTTTTAAAAGTCTCTGAATATTTTAACTTAAGCATTCTCCTACGCAAGTATTCTGAGAAATCACGAGCTTGATGTAACCATTATATTTTTTCTAGGACCCATTAAGATAAACCACCCCAAATTCATCTTGTGTGCTACTGCTGAGCACCCTGGTGCATGGAAAGAGTGCAGGCTTTGGAGTTAGGGCTTCCTGCTCTACCTCTGTTAACCTCTCTAAGCTTTGGCCTCCACCTTCCCAGGAGGATCCAGTCAGAACACTTGCCAGATCAGTCAGCCAGTGGCTCTGAAAATGATACTGTTAGGTATTTTCTAATTTTTCAAAGGCTCTAATATAGTAATTGATCTCTCTGGAAATGCAAAAAATAATCAAGTTTTGAGGTATTTAAATATATGCTATTTGACAGTTATTTTCTATACGATATCGTAGGATTTCACTCAGTAAGGAAACATGGGGCATAGTTTATAATAAAGCCAACATGGCGTCAGGATAAAACATGCTAAGGGCTTCTCTTGTGGTGAAGTGGTTAAGAATCCGCCTGCCAATGTAGGGGACACAGGTTCAAGCCCTGGTCGGGGAAGATCCCACATGCCGTGGAGCAACTAAGTCCGTGCGCCACAGCTACTGAGCCTGCGCTGTAGGGCCTGCGAGCCACAACTACTGAAGCCCATGCACTACAACTACTGGAGCCCGTGCTCTGCAACAAGAGAAGCCACTGCAATGAGAAGTTCGTGCACCACAATGAAGAGTAGCCCCCGCTCGCCGCAACTAGAGAAAGCCCATGCAGCAACGAAGACCCAACACAGCCAAAAATAAATAAATTAAAAACAAAAAAAACACGCTAAAATCACTTTCATTCATCTATCTTCATGCTTACAGCTGTGTACATTTCTCTATGTACCTTGGACACCGAAAAGGGTTTATAATAAAAGGAGAGAACTGACAAGACATTTCATACTCAGACATAGGTGGATTAAGCGAGAGAAATGACATTTTTTACTGAAAGAATGCACAACAAATGCAGAGTAGATATCTAGGTAGAATGAAGAGAGCAAGAAAAAGATTTATACAATACTGTGTTCTGTGAATCTCCTTATGGAATATTATCTTCCAAATTCAAGAGTCTTTTATTTTATACCATAACACAAACAGAAAATTACCCTTCATTCAAGGTTCTCAGTTGGCAGTTTTCCCACTGATTTAAGTAAAGATTATAGTTTTTTCATTATAGATTTTTCCCCTTGTCACATGATTTTTTTTCCTTTTCTTTTGGCTTCATGTAAATATTTGCTTCTCTAACATTATATCATCATAGACACAGACATTTTAAATGCAGACATTCTTCTTTCAAATACCTGGAAAATATAAGTACTTTTCATCTCAGAATTATGTAATGATGATATAGAGAGGGAATTGAAGTAAAGTTTAACTCAAGGAAGAAAATATGCAAACATTAGCAGTTATGTATACAAGAGTTACGTGAAAAGGAGTACAATAGAAAGTCTCTAAAAATATATAAAAGTTGAAAGAAACAAAGGACACATTTAAAAAGGTACCACTAGAGACAGATCTTTCCATCTAAAGAGAAACTTACTCTTAAAGTTTGTTTACATTTCTAAGTGGCTCAAAGTGGTGACTAAATAAATTATAATGAAAACAGTAAGAAACCTGAGTGTGTCCCAGCATATTGCCTCGAGAATGAATAAAGGTAGGGTGGGCAAAAGCCTGGATCCTGCTGGTAAAGATAGTCACAGAGGCATTTGGCTTTTCTGTGGCAGCTCTTACAGGGGTCCCACAGCTGAGTTCCTCATTCTCCAGTGTTAAACACAGGACATCCATTTTCACGGAATGGATCATGGTGGAAGTGGTGTGCTCCTGGAGCCAGCAGTGGGGGCTGGCTTCCCAATTCCCTACCCATCAATGTTAGGTGCCAAATATCTGGCTTTAAAAAAAAAAGACTTATTTTGCTTAAGCATACTAGGCTAGAGTCTATGTGTTCTGTATCTGGTAACTGAATCCCAATTGATACAGGATGACAGTGCAATAAATCAGATTAATAATAGAAAATGTGAGTAATTGTAAAAAAATTTTCTTGAGGAAGAATTGTGGTTCATTTCCAGAAAATTTAGAATAAAATCAACAACAATGTGCTTTTATGTTTTAGTGGATTCCTGCCTAGCACTGGGAAACTGAAAGACTATTGTTAAGATGTCAATACTACCTAAGTTGATGTACATATTCAATGCAATATTCATCAAAATTCCAATTACATTTTTTACAGACATTGACAAACAATCTAAAATTTATATGGAAATGTAAGGGACCCAGAATAGCCAAAATAATCTCGAAAAGAAAGAACAAAGTAGAAGTGTTCATGCTTTCAGATATCAAAACATATTACAAAGCTACATTAATCAAGCTAGTGTGGTATGGGCATAAAAATTAACACATACATCAATGGAAGAAAATTGTGGGTCAAGAAATAAATCTATACATCCTGGTCAGTTGATTATTGGTCAATGTGCTTAATCCATTCAATGGGGGAAGAATTGTCTTTTCAATAAAAGCCACTGAGACAACTGTGCAATTCTTTGCACAATTCCTTGCACAATTTCTTCATGTGCAATCCATATGCAAATGAAGGAATTTGGACTCATACCTCAAAATGGATTGAAGATCTAAATGTAGGAGCTAAAACTCTTGGAAGAAAATTTAGATGTAATTCTGTTACATTGGATTAGGTGATTGTTTTTTTAAATATTATCACATAAAACACAAAGTAACCCAAGAAAATATGGATTAATTTGACTTCATCAAATGAAAAAAGACTTTTGTCTATCGAAGGACTCTATCAAGAAAGAGAAAAAATAACCTCAAAATGAGTTGAAGATTTGTAAATCATAAACCTGTTAAGGAGCTATATCCAGAATATATAATGAATTACTTCAGCTCAAAAATAAGAAGATAAATAATCTAAGTAAAAATGGACAAAAGACTTGAATAGACGTTTCTCTAAAGGAGATATACAAGTTGACAAAAAGCATATGAAAAGATGCACAATATCATTAGTCATCAGTGAAATGCAAATCAAAAGTGCAAGGAAATACCACTTCATACTCACTAGGGTGTTTATGATAAAAAAAAATTAGAAAGTAGCATGCACTGGTGAAATTATAGAGAAATTACAACTCTTGAACATTGCTGGTGGGAGTGTAAAATGGTGCAGTTACTGTAGAAAATATCAATAGTCTGGCAGTTCTTCAAAAAGTTAAATGTAAAGTTACTTTATGACCCAGCAATTCCATCCTATGTATATATATCCAAGAGAATTGAAAATATATGTTCAAACAGAAACTTATATATGGATGTTCACAGCAGCATCATTCATAATAGAAGAAAACCTGAATGTCCATCAACAGATGAATTGAAAAACAAGATGTGGTATATCCAGTCAACGGAATATTGTTTATCCATAAAAAGGGATGAACTAACATGCGACAACATGATGATACTTATAAACATTATACTATGTGAAAGAAACCAGACACAAAGGCCGCATATTGTACTGCTTCATTTTTATGAAATGTCCAGAAAAGGCAAACCTATAGAGACAGAATATAGATTAGAGGTTTCCAGAGGCTGGAAGAAGGTCACAGTGGAGAATGACTGCTAATAAGTACAGTATTTTTAACTAAGGGCCATGAAAATATTCTGAAATTAGTTTGTGGCAATAATTGCATAACTTTGTGAATATGTTGGAAACCACTAAATTTCATACTTTTAAGTGGTAAATTTTATGGTATGTGAAATACATTGCAATAAAAAAAAAATCCAGGTCTCCTTTAAAAGCAAAGGCAAAACTTTTTGCTAAGCATTAAGAAAAATCGTTTTTCCTTACTGAAACGGAGTTTTCTCCATTAGTCCTGTAAAGGAGATTAATGTCTGCAAGAGATTTACATATTTTCAAGTGTACAACGAGTCATATTCATTATTTATTATCTCAGCATAGTAGTTCTTTCTTCGGAGGAAGTGAGAGAGCTAAATCTGCAGTATGTCCCAAGGTGCTGAACAATCCAGCACCCTGTACGTCGAGAGGGAGGAGTTCTTTATATAAACACTAGAGGTCGCTGTACACTTGTAGAAATGATAGATTTCATCAAACCACTAGACTTCTAAGATTTTGGTGTTTTTTTAAAAATTTATTTATTTAATTTATTTATTTTTGGCTGTGTTGGCTCTTTGTTGCTGCGCGCGGTCTTTCTCTAGTTGCTGTGAGCCGGGCTACTCTTCGTTGAGGTGCTCAGGCTTTTCATTGCAGTGGCTTCTCTTGTTGTGGAGCACGGACTCTAGGCACACTGGCTTCAGTAGTTGTGGCTCGTGGGCTCTAGAGCACAGGCTCAGTAGTTGTGGCGCACGGGCCTAGCTGCTCTGCAGCATGTGGGACCTTCCCGGACCAGGGCTCGAACCCGCGTCCCCTGCACTGGCAGGCGGATTCTTAACCACTGTGCCACCAGGGAAGCCCCTAAGATTTTGTTTTTAATGGCCATTCAGTGTAGATTATAAAATAAACCATACGGCCCATGAGTATCATAGCAGTAAATTGTGTTTTTAAATTTCTATTAATCAATATGATCAGAAAGTAAAGCTTTTAGGTAAAAATAAAATATATCAATAATAATAATTTTAAATAAATAATATACTCTCATTTCCAAAGGATTTTCATACATATCATCTCACTTTTTTTTTTTTTTGCGGTATGCGAGCCTCTCACTGTTGTGGCCTCTCCTGTTGCGGAGCACAGGCTCCGGACGCTTAGGCTCAGCGGCCATGGCTCACGGGCCCAGCCGCTCCGCGGCATGTGGGATCCTCCCGGACCGGGGCACGAACCCGCGTCCCCTGCATCGGTAGGTGGACTCTCAACCACTGCGCCACTAGGGAAGCCCCTCATCTCACATTTTTTAGCATCGTCCTTGGGTGGGAGGAAGTAAGGATGGATATTATCATGCTTCCTGGTACACATGAGGAAAGCAGGGGCCTTAGGGAGTAAGGAGACTTATCCATATCATGTGGCTGGTGAGGAATGGCAGAGAGAGGAGAGTGCCACAGCCATTCCTACTGCGTCATATTGACATGCAGAAGAAAATATAACGATTTTAAAGATTCCGAGTAACTATTTATAACAGTGACTTCCCCTTTGATTTGGGAGCTGGTAATCACCCTTTCTTCCTGCCATACGTAAAATCTCAAAAGTTTAAAATCAGTCCATGTGCTAAACGTGAATTACAAATGACACTTTGACTAAATTACCCAGGAATTCTGAGATCTCTGGCAATGGTCTCTTCCAGCACAACTAATTAAAAAATATATACATATATATATTTTTTTAATACAGCAGGTTCTTATTAGTTATCTATTTTATGCATATTTGTGTATATATATCAAACTAAAAATATTTTAAACAGAGGTGAATATTCCATTAAACAGACCTGGCAATTTTTGACATTTCTTTTCCATGAATAGTTTGAAGCACTGAGCCATCCCCCACTCTTTTCTTTATCCAAAGTTCATAGCCGATCTTACTGTACAGGATAAGCATCACCATAAGAGGCAGGAGGAAGAGGATGACAAGGATGAAGGTACTATAGATTTTCTGGTGCCCAGGGCTGGTCCACTCTTCCAAGCAGCAGATGTGTTCTTTTTCATATAAGAAGTTATACTTAATCTTTAAAATAAACACAATTCAGTTAGAAGAGCCAGAGGCAGCATCAAAAGAACACAAAGCAGGGCTTCCCTGGTGGCGCAGTGGTTGAGAGTCCGCCTGCCGATGCAGGGGACATGGGTTCATGCTTTCCGTGAGGATCCCACATGCCGCGGAGCGGCTGGGCTCGTGAGCCATGGCCGCTGAGCCTGCGCGTCTGGAGCCTGTGCTCTGCAACGGGAGAGGCCACAACAGTGAGAGGCCCGCGTACCGCAAAAAAATAAATAAATAAAATAACAAAAAGCAGCCAAGTACTACTGTAATGCAGCATTTTTCAGACCCTTACATATTTACCATGGGTACATATTTCAAATGAGATACAATTTTGATTGTTCTTTTGTTGGGAGGTGTGGGTTTTTTTCCACTCCAGTGCTTAAATTCTTAAGAGTTTCATATTTTCTTTTTTATTTTAAATGGAATTGAGGTCCATAGCCTGTTCACTTTTTTTTTTTATCTTTCTCATCTTTTTACATGATAGTCGTTAAGTTTTTAGTTGGGTGAAAGAAAGAACACTACAATGACCAAAGTATGTATGAAAAGAATACTTTGTACTAGCATGCCAGCTAATTTACTGTTACATTATTTTGCTCCCTCAGTTGTTGAAGAGACCAATTCTGACATGGCATCAGACTTCTTCCAATTGAATTCGTACTGCAAGTCTGTATTTTGTTACTGCTATTTCAGATTGCAATGATCAGGTTGCTTGCAAAGATTTTAGAGAGGCAAGTGGTAGCTTGTAGATTCTGAGATGAATGAGAAACTGGGATTCAAACTATTGCCAATGTATGACTATTCAGACCAAATTATAAGCCTTTGAGCTATATATTTTACAGAAAGGCAAGTTCTATTTATTAATACTACTTCTAACAGACTGATCTCATGAGTTAAAAAAATTAATAATAACAGTATTAATACAGAAACTAACACACCATTGTAAAGCAATTATACTCCAATAAAGATGTTTAAAAAATATTAATAGTAATAGAAAATGCTAATAAGGGACAAACCAAACATTTAAAGCATATTCAAAAGTCACATATCTGGATAATAGGAATTAAAGTTAGAGAATTTATGGAAACTGTTGTAGTTTGAGTCACTCTGGAGCTTTCCAGGTGAAGAATACTTAGGTCTTAAGACATATTTCTGCCTCCATTCCCAGAGGATTTTCACCAATCTTCAAAGTCAATTGAATGGGGGAAACAAGCTTTCTGGTACAGTTATCAAAAGTATGAAAATTCAAGTTCTGATCTAGGTGTTATTTTTCAAATACAACTAAGAATGAAAACACTTGCTGAACAATAATTTCAAGGTCCATGCTCTCTGAGAAGAGGATATTATGGTGAAACTCATTCTGACTCCATGTAGGCAGAGCCCACTGGGCCAACAACCATGGGGGCCACGTACTGACACATTCTAAAGCACAAGGCGAGACTGACAGTCTCTGAACGGGTGCACGTTCCCCTGTGGACAAGCAAAGACCTTCTGAGAGCACGCTCAGGTGGTTTCATGGGAACCAATCTCAGATCTTCTATTTCCAAACACATACTTCTCTAAAAATCCACTGCCAAAGAGAATGCCTGGGGTTGAAGTGTCATGCTGAGTCTACATTCTCAGTTCCTCTTTCATAATCACCCTTCTTTCAATTTTCACAAGTCATATCTCTCACCCAACCCCAATCTCACTATGGGCCCACCAAAGCAAGACGTGCTTCAAACTATTTGATGTCAGTGAAGCCACCTTGATCGAGGCACCATAAATCCATGACGGGGCTTTGTGCTTCTCCCTGTATTTCTATTCAGGGGAAAACTTGGCATTGGAAAAAAGGTGTTTTGACAGGTGATGACATGTTGTGAATTCCCATTTTCTGTACAGTGAAGGGGCAGAAGTAATGGGGCAACTTTAACCTGACAACCTCATTGCTTCCATTCCCTGAAAGTTGTCAAATACATCATTCCGGAGAGAGAGACAGTGAAAGCAAAGCAAAGAGAACATTAGTGGAAATGGTGAAGTTAATGGTGCTTCATTTCATCCAACTGAGGGACTAAGGCTTTTTGTATGCTCGCACTCTCGCTAATAGGATTTAGGAATGAGAAGGTGGCCGTGGGAAAGCATGTTAATACGTTTATTTGATTTGCAAAATGAAATCGTACTTTTTCTTGACAGAAAGCAAATCTGATTTGGCTGATCTGTGACAGAGAGGACTGGCTTTGCCAATTAGATTTTATGCATTTTCTACAAATGAAATGATTTATATATTTAAAATATATAAATACATAAATTTTATATATTTATATATAAAATTATTTATATATATGATAACATAATTTTATTTAAAAAATGGACACATCTCCTTGTGTTCTATGGGTCAGAAATGGACCCCACGTGGGAACTGGGTTGGGTCATTTATAAAAGGGCTTCATTGGTGTGGGTTCCCTGCTGGAGATAAGGGCAGTCTCAGAGAAAGGAGCTGGTCACGTCCAGTTGTGTGTGGAAGCTGAAAGGTCTTCACTAGCAGCTGGCTAAAGGGAGTAGCCGTTGGAAGCCTCAGGGTTGTTATTTGTGAGAAACCCATGAAGTAAAGAATCAGTTGTGGGAAACGGTCATATGCAGAATAAGGGGATAGTATCCCCTCTGCATACTGTAGGATTCTAGGCCTAAAAATGGCTCAAACTGGGGGAAGGGAGACGTTTTAAATTGATTGAGGGTATGGACTTATGTGATTGTGACACTGGACTAGACATTTTGATAAGGGAACTAACTCTATTCAGTGACCAGTCACTGTTCTTATGACTGAAAGTGACCAGAGGAATTTTATTCTCTGAATGACCGCAAGAGTTACAGGGCCCACTCAAGGCTTCATCCACCACATTTCATCAGAGGACTGGAAAGACTGCATTTTTGTAGGTGGCAAGGGATAGAATAAAACTGCCTTCTGCTCTTACCTGTGGAGTCCAGCTCATTCAATATACCAGTTGCATCAAATGTCAAGCCACTTTTTAAATGTACCCTTGCCTGAGGGCTCATTTGATACCCTTGCCAGTGGATACTGAGTGCCCAGTAAAGTTTCACATTTGCTTATGTCAATTTAAAAGGTACAAAAGATACGTAGTTTAAAAAATTGTCTTACAGGGTATGTGAGCAACCCCCTAGTGTCCTTAATGACTACTGTCTGCGCTAGATCTTCCAGGCAGGACGCATTCAAGTACACCCCAATGGAGAGACCGGGTCACCAAAAATGGTGTGGTGCTTCCTTCACTGTGAATTACCAGAAGCCTGGGCCCATCTGACAAAGATGTTGGGGAAGCAGAGAGGTTGGAACATCCTAGAACTTTAACATGTTCTAGTTCAGATTTCAATTTGTCAGTGAATAGGCAGGCAGGTGAGAAATGGCTTATGAAGAAGAATCAACCAATAAGTAGATAAGAGATTACAAATTTTTCATGTGTCTTAAAAATAAAAGAAAGTCTAGAGCGAGCATTGAACTCTTAAAACATAACAAGACACTGAAGAACACTAGGAAAGGCATGTTCCACTGGCAGGAAAATGAAGACTGTGTCCCTGGTACATTTTATTTTAAACATTAAAGTCTTAACGATATAAGATCTGGATAAAGCAGAGGAAAAAATCTTAAAGCAAATTATTTTATTCCACTTGAGAAACCTCCAGTGAAATAACTGAGATCATACAAATTTGCTGTAACACTCTTGCAGGAAGGAAAATGATTATAATTAAGAGGGGAGGGAAGACATTTCAATAGTGTGATTGATTACCAATCCCAGCCCCGAATCTACCTCAAGTCGTTGCACATGCCACATAGGGGAGCCTATGATGACTGCCACCAGCCAGACCATACGTGCAAAAACATAAAAATCATCAGAATACAACTCGGTAAAGCCAAATACATCTGTGCTTAATTCTCTAATCATAAAGAATCCTTATGTTCAATGCACCCCATCCCCTGTGCCCTGGAGCAGTGCAATGGTTTCCTCATACATTCTCACCTCCCCTCCTTCACTACCCTCAAAATTGCTGCTGGAATAGTCTTCCTGAAATACATTTTAAATGTTAAAACGTGCCTAAAAGATAAAGCCCAAGTGCCTTAAAATGGTCCCCGAGGTTCTCTGCACTCTCACTTGCCTGTCTGTCTTTGACATTTCTGTCCGTGTTCTTCATGCCCGAGTCCTCTGCTGAGGAAATTACAGGGTTGTTTTCAGTTCCCATTTCCCAGAATACATTGTGCTGCTCCACACCTGGATGCTGTCACCCTGGATTGGCACCCTATCCCCACTATCGAACTGTGGACCCATTTTCTAGGACTTGACTCAAAAGTCATCTTCTTTTGGAAACCTTTGAAGGCCACCACCATTTTCAGATAGAACTGACCACTGTTGTCTCCACGTGCCCTCCAGAGTAGCACCTTTGTTGCCCTTACTGGTTTCTTCTCAACTTCCTCTGAGCAAGGACAATGCCATTTATTTTTTTGTGTTTGTTTCCCCAGATAAAATTCCCAGGGAAATTCCTGGCCCTCAGTAGCTGTGGATCAAGCACCTACTGCTTCTTTGTTGAATGGATGAATAACTTAAACATGATATAGAGAACCTTCTACAGCATCTTAAAATTGAAAGCACATTTATCTTAAGCATAATTATGGGAGCATTATTTTATTGTTTACAAAACAAACACTTGTAACATCAGAAACCAGGGTGCTCTTTCCAAATTTCCTGTCTTCCATGAGTTTGTTGAGAGGATTACTTTAATGATGCATCCCTGAGCAAGGAACAAAAGAGAATCTCAATGGATTAGGGAAAGGCCAAAACCAGGAGCCCCAACATGGATTTTGAAGAAAATTTCCCAGCTCAAGCACTGCTTGTTCTTTCTATTTTAAGTGGAAGCATTAAGAAAACACTGTATTAAAAAAGAACAGGGCTTCCCTAGTGGTGCAGTGGTTGAGAGTCCGCCTGCCGATGCAGGGGACACAGGTTCGTGCCCCAGTCCAGGAGGATCCCACATGCCACGGAGCGGCTGGGACCGTGAGCCATGGCCACTGAGCCTGCGCGTCCAGAGTCTGTGCTCCGCAGCAGGAGAGGCCACAACAGTGAGAGGCCCGCGTACCTCAAAAAAATAAATAAATAAATAAATAAATAAAAAGAACAAAATAATGCCATTTGCAGCAGCATGAATGGACCTAGAGATTGTCATACTGAGTGAAGTAAGTTAGAGAAAGACAAATATCATATATCACTTATATGTGGTATCTAAAAAAAAGGGTACAGATGAACTTATCTACAAAACAGAAATAGAGTTACAGATGTAGAAAACAAACTTATGGTAACCACGGGGTAAGAGGGGGAGAGATATATACAATGGAATATTACTCAGCCATATAAAAGAACAAAATAATGCCATTTGTGGCAACATGGATGGACCTAGAGATTGTCATACTGAGTGAAGTAAGTCAGACAGAGAAAGACAAATATATGATATTGCTTATATACAGAATCTAAAAAAATGGTACAAGTGGACTTATTTAATAGAAATAGAGTCACAGATGTAGAAAACAAACTTATGGTTACCACAGGGAAAGGCGGGGGGACGGATAAATTGGGAGATTGGGACTGACATATACACGCTACTATATATAAGATAGATAACTAATAAGGACCTACTGTATAGCACAGGGAACTCTACTCAGTACTCTGTAATGACCTATATGGGAAAAGAATCTAAAAAAGAGTGGATATATGTATATGTATAACTGATTTACTTTGCTGTACATCTGAAACTAACACAACATTGTAAATCAACTATACTCCAATAAAAATTAAAACAAAGAAAAGAAAAGAAAACACTGTACTGCCATGGGTTTCAAGGAACTGAGACTCAATCCCAAATGGGGGTTTATGATAAAGATACACATGAACTGACACCACCTATAGAAAGTCATTATGAATCAATAATTCAAGATAGTACTACGGCTCACAAATCAATGTCTCTGTCTCTGTCCCTCTCTCTCTGTCTTCATCGCTATACACATCTATTCTCTTCTAGTCCAATCGTTATTTTATTGTATTATCTCATATCCAATCATTTTTCCAATCTTTAGTAGAAATTCTGGAGGAATTGAGTCCAGTTGGCTTAGCTCATTGCCAGAAGGAACCTTAACTCCTGCAGAGTGGAGGGACAGGGAGAAGATTCTTACAGTTTCCAAGTGCCAAGAAGAAGACTCAATAGAGAGACTGCAAGAGGAAACTGACAGCAAAGAAGATGAGCCATTTTTCTCCAGAATTCTTGTTAGACTTAGGGAAGGAGATGGAAGCTGCCCAGCTGGCTCTGAGAGGAGGCATGTCCATTTGGGCTGCTATAACAACGTGCCATGGATGGGGTGACTTATAAACAACAGAGATTTATTTCTCATGGTTCTGGGAGTTGGAAGCCCAAGGTCAGAGTGCCAGCATGGTTTGGTGAGGACCCTCTTCTGGGTTGCAGACTTCTCACTGTATTCTCACTTGGCATCAAGGGCGAGAGAGCTCTGTGGCATCTCTTTTACAAGAAGACAAATCCCATTCATGAGGGCTATACCCTCCTGACCTCTCATTTTTTCTTTCTCTTTATCAATTGAAAATTGTATGAGATAATTATAGATTCACATGCAGTTGTAAGAAATAATACAGAAAGATCCCTTGTATACTTTGCCCAGTTTCCCCCAATGGTAACATTTTGTAAAACGACAGTAAACTATCACAACCAAGATATTGACGTTAATACAATCCACTGATTTTATTCAGATTTTCCAACTTTACCTGTACTCATCTCAGTGTGCGTGTGTTCTATAGATTTTATTAATAGGTTCAAGTATCTGCCATCACAGCCAAGATACTGAACACTTCCAACACCACAAAAGTCCCTCCTGTTGCCCTTTTATAACCACACCCATATGCCCCTCCCACCTCTGTCCCTCCCTGCCTCTAACCATTGGCAACCACTAGTCTGTTTTCCATTTCTAAAATTTTCTCATTTCAAAAATGGCATATAAATTGAGCAATATAGTAAATATCTTTTGGGATAAGCTCTTTTCTTTTTTTAAAAAAAATTTATTTATTTATTTTTGGCTGCATTGGGTCTTCATTGCTGGGTGTAGGCTTTCTCTAGTTGCGGTGAGCAGGGGCTACTCTTCATGTGGTGCGCAGGCTTCTCATTACAGTGGCTTTCCTGGTGGTGCAGTGGTTAAGAATCTGCCTGCCATTGCAGGGAACACGGACTCCATCCCTGATCTGGGAAGATCCCACATGCCATGGAGCAACCAAGCCCATGCACCACAACTACTGAGCCCACGTGCCACAACTACTGAAGCCCATGCGCCTACAGTCTGGCTCTTTTCTTTTAGCAGAGTCCCCTGGACATGCATCCAAGTTGTTGCATTTATCAAGTTTGTTCCTTTGTATTGCTGACTAATACTCCACAGAATATATGTACCACAGTTTGGTTAATCATTCATCCACTGAAGACCATCTGGGATATTCCAGTTTTTGACTATTACCAAAAAAGCAGTTATGAATATTCACATATAGGTTTTGGTGTGAACACAACTTTTAATTTTTCTGGGATAAATATGCAAGAATGGAATCCCCTGGCTGCATGGTAATTGCATATTTAGTTTTATAAGAAATTGCCACATTATTTTCCAGAATGGCTGTGTCATTTAATATTCCTGCTGGCAATATATAAGTGATCCAGTTTTTCCACATCCTTGCCAACGTTGTGTTGTCACTATTTTTTCTTTTAGCCATTCTGATAGATGTGTATTGATATCATGGTTTCAGTTTTCATTTCCTGATTTCTAACAATGCTGAACGTCTTTTCATGTGTTCGTTTGCCATCTGTATATCGCTTTGATGAAATTTCTCTTCATGTGATTTGTCCATTTTCTAATTGGACTGTTTGTCTTTGTGCTGCTGAGTTTTGAGAGCTTATATATTCTATTGATAGATACTAGTTTTTTGTCAGATATATACTTTGTACATATTTTCTCCCTGTCCATAGCTGGTCTTTTCATCTCTCCACATGGGCTTTAACAGAGCAAGTGTTTAATTTTGATGAGGTCCAAATTATCAATTTTTCCTTCTATGCAATGAGCTTTTGGTGACTCAGCCCTGATAATTTTCTATGTTTTTTCCCCAAAGTTTCATAGCTTTACATTTACTTTTAAGTCTACAATCCAGTTTGAATAAATTTTTGTATAAAGTGTGAGATTTAAGTTTTTGTTTGCTTATTTTCACCTATAAATATCAATTGCTCCAGCACTATTTGTGGAACAGGCAATCCTTCCTCCATTGAATCACACCTTTGTCAAAAATCCTTTGAGCATAGTGTGCAGATCTATTTCTAAATTCTCTATTCCGCTTCATTCATCTGTGTTTATCCCTCTGGCAATACCACACTGTTTTGATTACTTTATCTACATAGAAGCTTTGATATCAGGCAGAGGAATTCCTCCCACTTCTTCTTTGTCAAGATTATTTTAGCTATTTTAGGCCCTGTGCCTATTATAAAGTTTTGAATAAGCTTGTCTATGTCTTCAAAAATCCTTGCTGGGATTTTGATAGGAATTACATTAAACCTATTGATCAATTTTGGGAGAACCGACATTTTTAATATGTTGAGACTTCCAATCCATTAACACAGTATGCCTCACCATTTCTTTACGTATTCTTTGATTTTCTTCATCTGCATTTTGTAATTTTCAGCGCACAGAACTGAAAACTATGTTTTGTTTACTGTATACCTAAGTATTTCACTTTCTTTGGAGTAATTATAAGTAGTATGGTATTTTTCATTTCATTTTCTGCACGTTAATTGTTAATATAAAAATACCACTGAGTTTTGTGTGTTGATCTTATATACTTTGACTTTGCTGAATTCACTTATTCTAGGAGATTTTGTAGATTCTTGGGATTTTTTATGTAGAAAATAATGTCTTCTGCAAATAGAGGTAGTTTTATTTTTCCTTTCCAAACTTTATATCTTTTATTTCTTTTCTTTGCCTCCTTGCAGTGGCTTGAACTTCAAGCACTATGCTACATAAGAGTGATGAGAGCAGACATCCATGCTTTGTTCCCAATTTGAGAAAAAAAGCACTGTCTTTCACCACTAAATATGATGTTAGCTGTAGGTTTTTGTACATGCTCTTTATAAAGCTGAGAAAGTTTCTCTCTATTACTAACTTGCTGAGAACTTTTATCATGAATGAGTGTTGGATTTTGTCAAATGTTATTTGCGTGTCAATTGCTATGATATGAGTTTTCTTCTTTAGCTTGTTGCTCTGGTGGATTACACTGATTTTTTTTTTTTTTTTTTTTTTGCGGTACATGGGCCTCTCACTGTTGTGGCCTCTCCCGTTGCAGAGCACAGGCTCCGGATGCGCAGGCTCAGCGGCCATGGCTCACGGGCCCAGCCGCTCCACGGCATGTGGGATCTTCCCGGACCGGGGCACGAACCCGTGTCCCCTGCATCAGCAGGCTGACTCTCAACCACTGTACCATCAGGGAAGCCCTTACATTGATATCTGAATATTGAGCCAGACTTACATATCTAGGATAAATCCCACTTGATCATGTGTATAATCCTTTTTATACATTGTTGGATTCCATCTGCTAATACACTGAGAATTTTTATGTCTAAGTTTGCAGTTGAGAGACATTGGTTTGAAGTTTTCTTTTTATTGTACTGTCTTTGTCTACTTTGTCAGAGTAAAAAAGGCCTCATGAAGTGGTTTAGGAAGTGTTCCCTTCTCTTCTATTTTCTGGAAGAGTTTGTGTAAAAGTAGTGTTAATTCTTCTTTAAGTGTTTGGCAGCATTCTCCAGTGAAACCATCTGGCTAGGAGATGTTTTTGGGGGGGCAGCTTTTCAGTTACAAATTTAATTTGTCTCTTCCTTTTAAAAATATATTTTTAATCAAAGAATTATGAGCAAATCGTTCAAAATCAGAAGGGCTATGATAAAAAAGAATGGGTCTCTGCCCACCCCCTCTCACCTGCTGTCCTACTGCCTGACATCTACTTGTGTTTAATTCTTCTGCCAGGTACCATCACATCGCTAAACAAGTTGCTTTATATTCTTGATTTACTGATTTTAGATGGTCTATATTGACTTTCTTCTAGGATAGATAGGCTTTTAGTTCACTTTTATTACCTCCCACCTCTGCTTCTCCCCACATCTTTTAGTTTTCTTATAGTTATAACAATTTCTTCAATTATTTCTTTGAAAAGCTTTTGAGAAGTGTGTTTCCTAAATTCTCGCACGTGGTTTCCTCTATCTTTGACTCATAAAGTAATATACTTAACACCCTTTTCCTTGGTCTATCAGCTTCCAACAGTTTATCTTGTCCCTCACTTTGTAAGATGATGATACCTCACCCCCTCATGTCACCTCCTTCCTCCTTTTCTTCCTCTCTTCTTCCTTCCAACTTCTATCAGCTATACCTTTATATTTACTTTATCAAGACTGATAGCTTTGCGTTCTGTTCCATTGCCATGTTAAGTCTTCTGTACTTGGCCTACATTTTAATTATAAAAGATTAAAACTATAAGCAGCATTTTCATTATTATGACTATTTAAACATTATAACTACAAAACCAATATACATGTTCCAAATACATTTCTCTTTCTCTGAATTTATAGTAATGATCCTTGTGAATTTACTCATTGCTCTAAAGTGTGCCATATTTTAATGTGCTTTGTATCTGGGCCATGACCTTTTGTAGAGTATTTTCATTTATTTAATTTTTCCTGGAGTTTTAATTTGCATTTCTTTTTTTCCAGTTTGAAGAAGAAACATGTACCTTCTTCAACACAGTATAGCAGTTTAGAGTATAAGCTCTGGAATTAGACTACCTGGGTTTGGATCTTGGGTTAACCACTAGTTAATTGTGTGACCTAGAGAAAATTACCTTACTTCACTGTGTCTTGGGTTTTCTTATCTATAAAATGTAGATGATGAAACAATACTTGCCTCATAGGACTCTTGGAGGATTAAATGAAATCATAAATGCCATGTGTTTAGGACAGAGCCTGGCACTATGTGAAAGTGCATTCATGAGTGTTAGCTACATTTATTGCTGCCGTAATCATCATCATCATCATTATTTTTACTGTTACATCTCAACTTTTCACACAACATATTGGAATCAATTCTAGTATTTGTTCTTTTAAGACTTTCTTCTAGAAGACTACTGACTTCTAAGTTTGATGACTGTGTTTATGTATGTATTTAAAGATTGTTCTATAGCCATGTTCTTGAAATTCATTTAGAATGGATTCCTTCTCCACTGTTCCTTTTATTCCATGGCTTCTTATTTCTTGTATTTCACCCTTGTTTTGCATGAATCTTTTTCAAGTAAGTTCTTCAAATTAATGAGTTTAAAGTAGGCTCCTTAAGTTCTTGCTTATCTGAAAGTGGCTATAATTTGACTTTAAATTCAACATTATCTTCCTTTGGAATCTTGAAGGTCTTGCCTTATTGACCTCTAGCATCCACTTTTGGTGCTAACACATCTATACCGTCCGACTGATTTTTGCTCTCTTATGAGTATCCTGGTTTACTATTTGGAAGCTTTTATTGATCTCTTTGTAATTGTACTTCTGAAATGTTATGGGAATATGAGTTGAAGCCTAGGCCATTTTTTATTCTTTTGCTCTTTGTGTGCCTTTTGAATTTGGAGACCTCTGACTCTCTTATCTCTGTGTTTTATCTCTGTGTTTTGTGCATTTTTTTGGTGGAACTCTTATTAATCAGATTTTGGAATTCCTGGCTGTATCCCTCATGTTTATATCTTTTGTTTAATACATATTTTTTGCTTTATAAATTCTCTTTGTCTTTTTTGGTCCACATTACAGAGATCTTCTTCTCTTTATCTTCTAGCTCTTATAATTTATATATAAGTTCAGCAATCATATTTTCACTTTTAAGAACTTTTTCTTATTCTCAAATGTTCCTTTTCAGAGATGCTTACTCTTGATTTATGAAGTCAATATCTTCTTAAATGAAGACATCTCCCACTTACCATTAGTAACTCATTCATGAAAATGAGACATTCTGTGTGAAAATGTGCACTAGTAGCCTATTCCCCATCATTTAAAATGCCAAATCAAACTCCCAACAGAATTCCTGAAGTGTAACTAAAATATAGTTAAGTCATCATTTAGTATGTAAAATGCTTAAAGTATTGCTCCCGATTTCCAGCACAATTAGAATGGTTTTTATCAAATGGTTTGTGTGCATGTTGCTCTGTATGCAGCATTTTTATGGTGCATCATGAATATTTTTTTCCAACAAGGCATAGCAACCAGCACACAGAAATTAATAAATATGTTAGAAAAATTCAAATATAATTTGCAGCAAAAACAGGACAATTACCTTGGGTGACCTGATACCCGTGAAGAAAGGAACAGACTGGAAAGTTGAAGAAAGTTGAAAGGCGAGGAGGGCTGAAATGTAATCATTGTCACTGGCTGTGGAAAGTGATATCATGAGTAAGTTGGGTTGCAAAGGTGCAATTTCAGGCAAACTATAAAACTCAGAAGCTTTCAGTTTTTTGTTTTTTGTTTTTATATCACTTTTGTGCTCAGGTAGGGACTCCTGAATGAATCTTCAAGGGATGTAGTTGACTCTTTAGGATGAAACACTACAGAATAAAGCTTTACTTACTCTCCTCTAGTATGTTTATAGAAGTATTTGCATGGTGATATAAGAGATATCTGGCAGTAATATCTCCACCAAGTTCAAAGATAATGATTATCATTGTATCAGAAGAGCCCACAAATAATTTTCAGCAAGCAATGTCTAGTGGTTTAATTGAATACCTTCTGGTTATCACTGCGATTAACTTTTTCAGACTGATATCCTGAACAGCTTTAGTACTTGCTGATCTCTCATCATGCATTTAAATAATTCTTCAACATCTTTTTCATTGACCTCTTTACAAAGCTAGTCTTCTTTTCAAGAGTAACAATTGCAAAGAATGGTTCAGTCACAAAGAATGTGTAAAATGATGTGATGCTTCTCTTAGTGTCAGCAACATTCAGTACACACATCCCATTGTGAACACTAGGCATGCTTTTCAAAATATCTTATTTGTGATTTTGATGTTCTACCAAATGTATTTGGAATATAGCTGGATAATTTTTATTTATAGATAAATCATTTTGTTTAAAATGTTTTCTTAAGTTTTGGGACATACATTTTTCTTATGTAAAATCATCTTAAAAAGTGTTGTACTGGGCTTCCCTGGTGGTGCAGTGGTTGAGAGTCCGCCTGCCAATGCAGGGGACACGGGTTCGTGCCCCGCTCCGGGAAGATCCCACATGCCGCGGAGCAGCTGGGCCCGTGAGCCATGGCCGCTGAGCCTGCGCGTCTGGAGCCTGTGCTCCACAACAGGAGAGTCCACAACAGGGAGAGGCCCGTGTACCGCAAAAAAAAAACAAAACAAACAAACAAAAAAAAACAGAAGATAACAAGTGTTGGTGAGAATGCAAATAAATTGGAACCCTTGTGCACTGTTGGTGGGAATGTAAAATTGCACAGCTACTATAAAAAACAGTATGGAGAGTCCTCAAAAAATTAAAAATAGAATTATGTATGATCCAGCAATTCCACTTCTGGGTATATATCCAAAAGAAAGCAAGGTCAGGAAGAGATATTTGTACATCCATGTTTATAGCAACATTATTCACAACAGCCAAAATGTGGAAACAACCCAAATACCGTCGATGGATAAATGTATAAACAAAACATGGTCATATGTATATATGGTCATATATATGTATATATACCATGGGATATTATTCAGCCTTAAAAAGGAAGGAGATTCTGATATGTGAACATGAATGAACCTTGAGGACATTATGCTAAGTGATATAATCCAGTCACAAAAAGACAAATACTGTATGGTTTCACTTATCTGAGGTACCTAGAGTAGTCAAATTCATTGAGACAGAAAGTAGAAAGGTGGTTGCCAGGAGTTAGGGGTAGGAGGGGATGGAGAGCTGTTGGGATATACAGCATTTCAGTTTTGCAAGCCGTGAAGGGTTCTGGAGATTGGTTGCACAACAATGTGGATGCACTTAACACTACTAAACTGTACACCTCACAATGGTTAAGATAGTAAATGTTCTGCTATGTGTATTTGAACACATTTTTTAATAAAGGAAAAAATGCATTAATAATATCATTTGAACTATACTTTACCTGCATTATTTTATTTTCACAACAACCGTATGAGGCAGGTGCTTTTATTATTTTCATTTTCTAAATGAAAAAACGAGGCATAGAGAATATTATGAAACTCAAGTTCACACAGCTAAAGGCTCTTAGTCTGTTTCTCAAAATTCCAGTGAGTCAGGCTTTTAAGCCCATGCTGTCTTTACTACTCAGCAAAAAGCTATAAACTTACCAGGACAAAACAAAAAAATGGTGAGGCAGGGGCTTGAGGCATGAAGTTGGTAATGAAGGAAGCCAAGCAGGTATTTATACTAGTGAATCTAGATTACAGGAACTACAGCAACTGAGTGGAATATTTAGATACCAGCTTCCTGACCAGAAGGGAGTCAGGGCCAGGAGAAAAATATAAAGTACTGCAATCTTCATTACTCAAAAAAGAAAGGAAGCATGCTGGTATGTCAGAAGAGACCAAGCTCTTTCTGGCTCTGAACTCTTGGGGGCGGTGGCGGGGGGTAGTCATTTACCACATCAGCCTTTATAGAAGAAACATGGAAGTACATAATGGATGGTGTCTTCAGTACTGGTGGACATTCTGCATGTAGCCATAGCAAACGATGCCAGCTGATGGCATAATTCAAGTCATAGTTCTATAAAATGATGTGTATGGAAAACCAAAATAATAAAATGCAGGTATGGTGCTTTCTGGTGATTTGATTCCATAGGAAAAAGCTTAGGGAATATATTACTATTCATGTCTCATAAACTACCAGCCCTGAATATCAATTCTATTTGTCAGGCTTTGGACAGGAGCTGTGTAGGAAATGGCTCTAAATTGAGATAAATGAGGTAATCTCTGCTGTTAATTGAAAAGAGATCCAGTTGCTCTAGACACAGCATAACCACCGTTAGTGGATTTGCTAGGAAAGTTAAGCGGCTCAGCTGTGTTGTCCTACTGTTCAAGTGGACCCCTCCGATTCTGCTCGGAGGTTGGCAACAGATTGTACAGCCAGAAAGCAAGAGGATGACTAACTTAACCAATGGGGCCAAAGAACCACTGCTGAGAATCTTTAGAAAATCAGAAAACCAAGATAGGCTAGACATGGGTAAATTCTCCATTTCTCCAAGGAAAATGGGGATTTTTAAACCATAAGTTTGAGACCAGCTCCAGTAAAACTCTAGAGTAACTTAGTAAAGGGAGGGAGATTATAAGCACAGATTTTTATTAAGAACAAGTTTTGTCAAAGTACTACATTATTTTAAGTGTTGCTAGACTAATGGTAAAACACTGTGGTCAGGGGATACCCTGTTCATGAATGAATCCCAGCTCTGTCACTCACAAACTGCAGAACCCAGATGACTTTTTGTTTTGTTTTTTGGCTGCATTGGGTCTTCACTGCTACGCAGGCTTTCTCTAGTTGTGGCGAGCGGGGGCTACTCTTCATTGCGGTGCGCGGGCTTCTCACTGCCGTGGCTTCTCCTGTTGCAGAGCACGGGCTCTAGGCACGCAGGCTTCAGTAGTTGTGGCATGCGGGCTCAGTAGTTGTGGCGCATGGGCTTAGTTTCTCCGCAGCATGTGGGATCTTCCTGGACCAGGGATCAAACCCATGTCCCCTGCATCGGTAGGCAGATCCTTATCCACTGCGTCACCGAGGAAGTTCCAGATGACTTTTTAAAAATCTGTCTAGGCCTCAGTTTCCTTGATTATAACCTGGGGATTGTAATACCTACTTAACAGTTCTATTGTGAGCAGTAAGCAAAATAATTCATGTAAATCATTTAACATGGTTCCTAACAAAAAGTGGTTGATAAACATTAGTTATTGTGATTTTCTAGTGTGAAAATGAAAAAGCAAGCATAGGTTTAAAATAATGAGTTTAAGACTCAAAACCCTCAGGAAATGCTTTCATTTTTATTAAAATGCTTTTCTTTGTGCCTATATGTAGGGTAACTTTCTCTATCTCACAGTCTCCTACGGTTCATTTTTTTCAAACACAAATGTCATTAAAGGCTTTGACTAACAATAGAACACAAGAAAGAAATTGTAGCTGAGTGTTAGAAAGGTCTTAGCGTCCTTCTAGGGGGCTTTTACATTTAAGTTTTAACCTCCCTAATGTTTAGCTGACTTGTCTACAAGTTACTTTTTAATAAGACTAAGATTTTACACAATATATTGCTGAAGGAATAAGGTACGATTCAATTTAATATATGCAATAATGTGTGGTCATAGTAAATGGAGAGATGATAAAGGTTAGCGGTGGTGGTATAAGTACAGATGCTTTTTAGTTACTTTGTTTTGATTAGAAGTATTTTCCATTTTTTCCTACAATGAGTATATATAAAAACAGGGGAAATATTTTGAATTTTAAGATGTAGAGTGATCAGGAATGTCAAAATCTAAAATTTTTATAATAGGATGAGAACATGCTTGGAATGTATTTGTTTAAATTTTCTAGCCAGTTGAGTTTAGTGGATAGAAATCATAGCGTCCAGCCTTAGGAAAAATGTGTAAACACATTTCAGAACGTCCATTTATTTATTCATCAAGCACACATTCTCCCCAAGATATGCCACATGCTGTGTTATATATTAGGAGTAAAATGATAAGTTAGATAGAGCATAATTCTGGGTGGCAGAGCCTCTTGCCCTTCCTAGAAAAGAACAAAGCCTAAATTTTCCTAAGTCAGAAGTTCTCAGGCTTGGAGGCACATTAAAATCATCTGAGGAGCCTTTAACATCACCAATGCCCAGGCCCCACCTGAAGAGACTCTAGTTTAATTTAAAAGTGACTCAGGTGACTCTAATATGAAGCCACAGCCTGAAGAATGGGTATTGAAACCGACCGTTGAGGGATATGAGGAGGGGCGTGCAGGGATGGAGGGAAGAAAGAGACCGGGTAGAGGCTGGTCAGTGATGGCAGAAGTGGATGAGGGATGCGGAGGGCATGGGAAAGAATGATGCCCAGGGATACCCTAAGAAACTACTGTGCACCTGCTTACAGGTATGCCCTGTGTAATTGTGTTTTTTAAATGTTTTACTAAAAAGGACCTGGCCCCTTTAATAAAGGAAAAATCTGTGCCAGCCATCCTGAGACAGGTGGGGAAAACTGCTAGAAGCCTGTGACATAGCTCAGTAAAAACAAAATTCCATGTGCATATAAAGAATTTATCATAAACCCCAGCTCCAGTGGAGAGACGGCTGTCAAACCTCAGCTCAAATGGCACTTGTGGTGGGTCAGACTAGAAAAAATCAATAATCAGAAACACATCAAAACCGCAGGCGCAGAGAAGGTCAGTGGGACAAGTCTCAGCAGTTATTGACAATAAAGCAAAGAACATACAGGGAGATTGACAAACGGGTTTCAAGAGGCCTGGCAACAGTCCTAAGGCCATGAAATCAGACTGTGGATATCAGCAAGATACAGCAGCAGGTGGCCGGCCTAGGCTGGGGCAGATATTTGGAGCTTGAACTACAGACCCCAGAGGGATGAAAGGGTATAAGAAAGGGTGATTATCTCAGGTCGGGGCCTGCATCAGAGGCTGCAAGTTGAAGGTGAGCGTGGACAAGAGAAAAACAGAGACACATTCTTAAAACTAAGATATAAAGGATATGATCACAGAAGTAAGTCAACAGCCTATTTGAGAGTGGACTAAAAGTCAGACTATATCAACGGCTATGTATGGGCCAACTTAAGAGTGACGTGGCACCTTTCATGAAGGAAGAGTTCAGGGCCCCCAGCCAGGCTCAGCTGGTGGCAGCTACAGTTAAGTGGCTCCAGCTGCAGGACCTCTTATGCGCAAGCCCCGCCGGTTATCGCGAGGCAGACTGGAAATAGATCCAAGGAGAAGGGGGCAATCAGACGGCCCCCTTCCTAAGGCCTAAGGCTGGAAGAGCCCCTCTCTCCCTCCCGCTGCACATCAGAGAAAGGTGAGTTTTCCCTGGATCTTGCGGGCCCCTGAGCTATTTTTTTCTGTGCTGAACTTGGCTGTCAGAAACGCTGAAAGGGGGTAAACCAGGAATGTTGGGAAGGCAGTTAGCATGGGGTAAGAATGCCTGCAACACAGGAGAGGGCTACCAGGGAGGACTTTACACGTTCTGTAATGATGCGGCCGCAGGCGAGAGCAAAAGAGGTGTGTTTGTTCATTTGTTTGGGGAGGGGAGAATCACTTTTTTGAGAGAATGAAAGGCAAGACAATTACATTGAGATTTTCATAGCAATGCACATTGTTAACAAATGGTTTTAAGCTTAAGTTCCTGGTACATAGTATATGGCTTAATTTCAGTTGTATAACATTGGAAAAGAGGTTCGTCTGAATGCAGAACAATTAAAAATAGAATTAGATTAAGCAGTTACAAATAGGAGCTGGCATTTAGGAAGTTTTGCATTATTATCAACGTATTACTTTCTACAAAGCACTTAAAAGTGTGCCTCTGAGTGCCTGCTGCCACCGCTGCTACAGCTACTCTATTTCAAAACATAAACATTTAATAGGCAGAATAATGGTTATGAGCCAAACTGATGGAACAAAAATCATGTTCCATCAACGAGAGTGACTTTGGATAAGTCACTTAATTTCTGTCCCTTATTTCCATCAGCTGTAACATGGAGATAACAATAGTACCATAGGGTCATAGGGAAAATTAGGTGAGTTTATATTCATAAAATGCTTACAGGAGTGCCCGGTACGTAGCAGGTACAATATCACAAGTGTTTGAAATTATTATAAGTCTAATTAAATAATATAAAAAATGTTAAATCTCCCTGTAAATCAGTAGTTCCCAAACTTAGCTAAATGTTGGAATCTCCTGGGGCACTTTAAGATGTATGACACCTGGATCCCACCCCGAGTTATTATATACTGGAAGCTCCCTAGATGATTGTAATGGATAATTACGTTTGAGAATCATTAATGTAAATAATGACTCCCTTGCTTTAAGTAATGAGTTTCAGTTAATTAAATAGGTCATTTTATAATAAATGAGTCTAATGACAGCTAACCAAACTGCAGATATAAAACCAACTGAAAAGAATCAGCTTTGTGACCCAATTTGGGAGGTACTTGCACTGAGTTCATAATACTTGTTTTATGTGTTACATAATTCTAGTACTATGAGAAACGCCATAAACACTATGAAAAACAATAAATGATTGCCAAATCAATGGAGCAAGGGATCACTTGAGCAGGTGCTTTATCAAGGGAGCCACAAGGGGAAAAAGGCCTCTGTCCTCAGGATGGTGTATGAACTCATGCAAAGACTATACTCAGAAGCTTTTTATTATTCCTGTGGATTTGTTTATGATGAGGGTAACACAGAATTGCTGATGTTCCCAGGATAGTGTAGCCCACATGCTACTGGTTTAAACAGAGATTTTCCCCCAGAACCACTTCTGGGGCACTAGTACAAAAATGGTAACTGATGCTACATTTTCCAGGAAATGCCAGAGTATCATAGAATGAGAAATCAGTTTTTATTTCAGAGTCTGAGTAGCAGATAGTTCTTTGGGCCGAAGGGAGATTAAAGTGTGTGTGTCACCTGTTAGAAAGGCAGAATCCGGTGATTGCAGAAAGACCACAGTCACAAGATCACTGCAGACCCGGGGGTATTCAGATAGAGAGTTTGGGAGCTGTAAAATTCCTGAGGTTGGTAAGCAAGGCAGGCAGGCAGCCAGAATTGTGTGCAGTGTTTTGGAAGGAAACAACATTTTCTGAAGAAATTAATTGCATGCTGCTTAAAGACTAAATTTGGAACAATAAACAAAGGCATAGAAGTTCTCTATGATTTGTATCAGGAACTCTGAACTGCATAGGATGTAAGGGAAGAGTCATTTAGCAGCACTGGTCAAAGGCAATGGATAGTTTTTGTGTGAAGACACAGAGACCATCCACACCTACCATATACCCTTCTTATATAGCCCATGTATGCTTAAATGTGTATAATTCCCATCACAGAATAAATTTACAGTCAGTCTCAGCAAGTCCATGTGAGAGGTAGCACGGCATGGCACAGCACAACACGACTGATTCAGACTTCCCAGGTTTGAATCCTGGCTCTGCCATGTACTCACAAGGGAAGCTTGGGCAGTTTTTTCATCTGTAAAATAGAGTCCATAAAAGTACCTTCTCTCAAAAAGCTGTTATGTAGATTAAAAGAATTCATATTTGTAAACCACCTAGAAGAGTGCCTTCACACTGCTATAGAAATGCTTCCGAAATAAGTAAAGCTTCATCAAATCTCAAATTAGAAATTCCCTTCTGACTTTATTATGTGTAGTCATGTTCCTGGATCAGGTGTCTGTCTGATAATCAAAGTCCCAACTCTGGCATACAGATGTGCAGAAAATAAGATAAGCCAGACTTCTTTTGGAAACATGTTTTGCTGGGATTATCTCTACCTGAATGAGCACTGTGTTATAACACCCACTTAGAGTGTATCAGGGTGACAGACAGGATGCAATTTAAGAATCTGAGGGCATCATTTGTCTATTACTCTCATATCAGGAAATAGGATGTAAATAAACTTCCTTGGATGTCAAGAATACCAAACAGCGCATGAGATTCAACCATTCATCCTCAAAACTCTGCCCAGTGTTTGTATTTGTTTGGCTGGTTGGTTGGTTTGCTAGTTTGTTTGTTTGGTTTTTATGTTTATTATTCAGCTTTTCTACAGTCTGGAGAAGAGACATGAAATTGCAGAAGCCTATGCTTCTCGGATTTTCTGGGGTTGGCAATGCTCAGGGCAGAGACAGCTCTTTCAATTATGGGTCTCAGCCAGTGTCGGCCACAAGGAAAAATGAATGGCCACACAGTCCTAAGGGGCCAGTATTTCTTTTTTTTAGTTTTATTTGCATTTATTTTTTTGTGGCATTTATTCCCAGGCCATAAGTTTTTTGTTTCTTCGGTTTCTTCTGGGTTATCCTTTTCTTCTGTGCAACCCCCTTTTCTGGTTTAGGAACAATCTGTTCTTTTTCAGTAAGGATCATCTCAATGTGGCAGGGAGAGCTTGTGTATGGGTTGATCTGACCACGAGCTCTGTAAGTCCTGTGCTGCATCTTGGGGATTCTGTTCACCTAGGTACGCTCCACTCAATGACCAGAGAATCTACATCTAAGCCCTTAAGTTCAGCATTACTCTCTGCATCTTTGAGCACATGCAGTAAAAATTCAGGAATTTTTTTGAGTCACCGACCCTGCATCCAGCCCCACTGGTTGGCCTGGGCACACCTACCAATTCAACCACTGTGACAAGGAATGGTACACACTGCTTCTGTAAAGTGACATCCTTCAGATACGTGGTAGCTTTTCTGCTCTGCTTACCCTTAATGGCCTGGGCAGTTTCACGAGTGTTCTTAAAGTGAACATGAAGATTTGAACCTCTTGACTTCCATGATTTTGTGGGGTTTTCTGGGTCAAGTGAATAGCAAACCATTTTTAGAGGTCACCTCAGGCCACTTACCAGAAAAGCAGGGGCTAGTATTTCCATATCACATAGAAGCTGAAGCCCAAATTCACCGTATCTGCAGCATGGACTCAAAGAAGCTACCCAGTGACACTCTGCCCCCAAAGTGCTCTGGCTAACTGGTTACAAGCTCTATCTTTGATGGGCCAGTGACTCTCTCAGCTGGTTTAGTGGCAAAACACTGTTGACCCTCAGCCAGTTTCTCCATGGCATCATCATGGTAAAAGGATGACTCTAAGCAGCTCCTCTGGCCATACCTGCCCAGAGCGGGAAAAAAGGAATGTATGCCAGCACCGTGCATCCTGAGTGGCATAAACAGCTGACACCCTCCCACTTGGGATTTTAAGTTTTTATCCTTTTTAATGTGTGCAAGTGTCATAAGACTTTGACACCTCTCCCAGGATTTCTCGGGATCTTTCCCGAAGAGCATTTGGCCTAGAGCCCTATTGCTACAGACTGTACCTCCTCTCTCTTCCTCTGCTGTTCTTTTTACAGCTAGACTTGCAAAGTAGATTTGTGTTAAAACACTTAAAAATGAAGATCATATATATATATATATTTTTTATTTTTCTTTTTTTGCGGTACGCGGGCCTCTCACTGTTGTGGCCTCTCCCGTTGCGGAGCGCAGGCTCAGCGGCCACGGCTCACGGGCCCAGCCACTCCGCGGCATGTGGGATCCTCCCGGACTGGGGCACGAACCCGTGTTCCCTGCATCGGCAGGCGGACTCTCAACCACTGTGCCACCAGGGAAGCCCGGAGATCATATTAATACAGCTCAAAATTTACCTTATTTTGTTCAAAAAAAAAAAAAAAAGCACAGAGTGAATTGTCGAGTTTGAGCTATGAATGAAGCTTTGGGTAGATTTCAAGGCAATAATGCCAATCGACCTACTGAGTTTATCCCAAAGTGGACTGAAAGTTTGAGGAATCTGGCTGTGCTACTTAGATTGCCTAACCCATCCCATTAAATATTATTTTCTAGACCCAAAATTTCCCTTTTAGATCATTATCCATTGTCTGTTTTCTTGCCTGTGGTAATTACGGGGCTCCTGCACCACTGGAAGTACAGCAGAAACATGCAACACAATCTTTTTTCTATTATGCTCCTAACCCTGTTTCTAAGTTCCAAGCAAACTCTCATCATCCTAAATTTACACACTCCTCTTCTTCCTTAGAGAATGGTATGCATTTCTATTACTGAAATAATATAGTGGAAAAATATTTGCAATAGAACTTGTTTTTTTCTCATTTTTAATTTTTATACAATTTTTAAAGGTTTCACTCCATTTACAGTTATTACAAAATATTGACCGTATTCCCCATGTTGTACAATACATCCTTGTAGCCTATCTTACTCCCAATAGTTTAAACTTCCCACTCCTCCACTCCTATTTTGCCCACCCCGTTCTCCCCAAGGGTAACCACTAGTTTGTTCTCTATATCTCTGAGTCTGCTTCTTTTTTGCTATATTCACTAGTTTGTTGTATTTTTTAGATTCCATATATATGTGATATCATACAGTAGTTGTCTTTTCTGTTTGATTTATTTCACTTAGCATAATACCTTCCAAATTCATCCATTTTGCTGCAAATGGCAAAATTTCATTCTTTTTTAAGGATGAATAGTATTCCATTGTGTGTGTGTGATATATATCACATCCTCTTTATCCTTTCATCTGTTGATGGACACTTAGGCTGCTTCCACATTTTAAAAATTTGTAAATAATGCTTCTATGAACATTGGGGTGCATATATATTTTTGAATTAGTGTTTTCATTTTTTTGGACATATACACAGGAGTAGAATTGCTGAGTCATACGGTAGTTTTACTTTTGGTTTTTTTTTTTTTTGACACCTTTACTGGGGTATAATTGATTTACATGGTTGTGTTAGTTTCTGCTGTATAACAAACTGAATCAGCTATATGTATACATATATCCCCATATCCCCTCCCATTTGCATCTCCCTCCCACCCTCCCTATCCCACCACTCTAGGTGGTCACAAATCACTGAGCTGACCTCGCTCTGATATGTGGCTTCTTCCCAATAACTATCTATTTTACATTTGGTAGTGTATATATGTCAATGCCACTGTCTCACTTCTTCCCAGCTTCCCCTTCCCCATGTCCTCAAGTCCATTCTCTAAATATGCATCTTTATTCCTGTCCTGCGCCTAGGTTCTTCAGAACTTTTTAATTTTTTATTCCGTATATATGTGTTAGCATATGGTATTATTTTTTCTCTTTCTGACTTCACTCTGTATGACAGACTCTAGGTCCATCCACCTCACTACAAATAACTCAATTTCATTTCCTTTTATGGCTGAGTAATATTCCATTGTATATATGTGCCACATCTTCTTTATTCATTCATCTGTAGATGGACACTTAAGTTGCTTCCATATCCCAGCTATTGTAAATAGTGCTGCAATGAACATTGTGGTACATGACTCTTTTTTAATCTCCAAAATAGACAAGGGAAGTTTTCTCAGGGTATATGCCCAGAAGTGGGATTGTGGGGTCATATGGTAGTTCTATTTTTAGCTTTTTAAGGAACCTCCATACTGTTCTCCATAGTGGCTGTATCAATTTACATTCCCACCAACTGTGCAAGAGGGTTCCCTTTTCTCCACACCCTCTCCAGCATTGATTGCTTGTAGGTTTTTTGATGATGGTCATTCTGACTGGTGTGAGGTGATACCTCATTATAGTTTTGATTTGCATTTCTCTAATAATTAGTGATGTTGAGCATCTTTTCATGTGTTTGTTGGCAATCTGTATATCTTCTTTGGACAAATGTCTATTTAGGACCTCTGCCCACTTTTTGATTGGGTTTTCTGTTTTTTTGATATTGAGCTGCATGTGCTGCTTGTCTATTTTGGAGATTAATCCTTTGACAGTTGCTTTGTATGCAAATATTTTCTCCCATTCTGAGGGTTGTCTTTTAGTCTTGTTTATGGTTTCCTTTGCTGTGCAAAAGCTTTTAAGTTCCATTAGGTCCCATTTGTTTATTTTTATTTCCATTTCTCTGGGAGTTGGGTCAGAAAAGATCCTGCTGTGAGTTTTGTCAAAGAGTGTTCTTCTATGTTTTCCTGTAAGAGTTTTTATAGTATCCAGTCTTACATTTAGGTTTCTAATCCATTTTGAGTTTATTTTTGTGTATGGTGTTAGGGAGTGTTCTAATTTCATTCTTATACATGTAGCTGTCCAGTTTTCCCAGCACCACTTATTGAAGAGACTGTCTTTTCTCCATTGTATATTCTTGCCTCCTTTATCAAAGATAAGGTGACCATATGTGTGTGGGTTTATCTCTGGGCTTTCTATCCTGCTCCATTGATCCGTATTTCTGTTTTTGTGCCAGTACCATATTGTCTTGATTATTGTAGCTTTGTAGTATAGTCTTAAGTCAGGGAGCCCGATTCCTCCAACTCCGTTTTTCTTTCTCAAGACTGCTTTGGCTATTCGGGGTCTTTTGTGTTTCTATACAAATTGTGAAATTTTTTGTTCTAGTTCTGTGAAAAAGGCCATTGGTAGTTTGATAGGAATTGCATTGAACCTGTAGATTGCTTTGGGTAGTATAGTCATTTTCACAATATTGATTCCTCCAATCCAAAAACATGGTATATTTCTCCATCTGTTTATATCATCTTTAATTTCTTTCATCAGTGTCATAGTTTTCTGCGTACAGGTCTTTTGTCTTCTTAGGTAGGTTTATTCCTAGGTATCTTATTCTTTTTGTTGCAGTGGTAAATGGGAGTGTATCCTTAATTTCTCTTTCACATATTTCTTCATTAGTGTATAGGCATGCATGAGATTTCTGTGCATTAATTTTGTGTCCTGCTACTTTACCAAATTCATTGATTAGCTCTAGTAGTTTTCTGGTAGCATCTTTAGGATTCTCTATGTATAGTGTCATGTCATCTGCAAACAGTGACAGTTTTACTTCTTCTTTTCTGATTCAGATTCATTTTATTTCTTTTTCTTCCCTGATTGCTGTGGCTAAAACTTCCAAAACTTTGTTGAATAATTGTGGTGAGAGTGGGCAACCTTGTCTTGTTCCTGATCTTAGTGGAAATGGTTTCAGTTTTTCACCATTGAGAATGATGTTGGCTGTGGGTTTGTCATATATGTCATTATTATGCTGAGGTAAGTTCCCTTTATGCCTACTTCTGAAGACTTTTTATCATAAATTGGTGTTGAATTTTGTCGAAAGCTTTTTCTGCATCTATTGAAACTATTATATGTTTTTTATCCTTCAATTTGTTAATATGGTGTATCACATTGGTTGATTTGCATATACTGAAGAATCCTTGAATTCCTGGGATAAACCCCACTTGATCATGGTGTATGATCCTTTTAATGTGCTGCTGGATTCTGTTTGCTTCTATTTTTTTGAGGATTTTCACAACTATGTTCATTAGTGATATTGGCCTGTAGTTTTCTTTTTGTGACATCTTTGTCTGGTTTTGGTATCAGGGTGATGGTGGCCTCATAGAATGAGTTTGGGAGTGTTCCTCCCTCTGCTATATTTTGGAAGAGTTTGAGAAGGATAGGTATTAGCTCTTCTCTAAATGTTTGATAGAATTTGCCTCTGAAGCCATCTGGTCCTGTGTTTTTGTTTGTTGCAAGATTTTTAATCACAGTTTCAATTTCAGTGCTTGTGATTGGTCTGTTTATATTTTCTATTTCTTCCTGGTTTAGTCTTGGGAAGTTGTGCTTTTCTAAGAATTAGTCCATTTCTTCCAGGTTGTCCACTTTATTGGCATATAGTGGCTTGTAGTAACCTTTCATGATCCTTTGTATTTCTTCAGTGTCAGTTGTTACTTCTCCTTTTTTATTTATAATTCTGTTGATTTGAGTCTTCTCCATTTTTTTCTTGATGAATCTGGCTAATAGTTTATCAATTTTGTTTATCTTCTCAAAGAACCAGCTTTTAGTTTTATTCATCTTTGCTATCATTTTCTTCATTTCTTTTTCATTTATTTCTGATCTGATCTTTATGATTTCTTTCCTTCTGTTAACTTTGTGGTTTTTTGTTCTTTCTCTAATTGCTTTAGGTGTAAGGTTAGGTTGTTTATGTGAGATTTTTCTTGTTTCTTGAGGTAGGATTGTATTGCTATAAACTTCCCTCTTAGAACTGCTTCTGCTGCATCCAGTAGGTTTTGGGCCGTCGAGTTTTCATTGTCATTTGTTTCTAGGTATTTTTTGATTTCCTCTTTGATTTCTTCAGTGATCTCTTGGTTATTTAGTAGTATATTGTTTAGCCTCCATGTGTTTGTATTTTTTACAGTTTTTTTTCCTGTAATTGATATCTAGTCTCATAGCATTGTGGTCAGAAATGGTACTTGATATGATTTTAATTTTCTTAAATTTACCAAGGCTTGATTTGTGACCCAAGATATGATCTAGTCTGGAGAATGTTAATGAGCACTTGAGAAGAAAGCGTATTCTCTTTTTTGGATGGAATGTCCTATAATTATCAATTAAGTGCATCTTGTTTAATGTGTCATTTAAAGATTGTGTTTCCTTATTTATTTTCATTTTGGATGGTCGGTCCATTGGTGGAAGTGGGGTGTTAAAGTCCCCTACTATGAATGTGTTTCTGTCGATTTCCCCTTTTATGGCTCTTAGTATTTGCCTTATGTATTGAGGTGCTCCTCGTTGGGTGCATAAATATTTACAATTGTTATACCTTCTTCTTGGATTGATCCCTTGATCATTATGTAGTGTCCTCCTTTGTCTCTTGTAACAATATTTTAAAGTCTATTTTGTCTGATATGAAAATTGCTACTCCAGCTTTCTTTTGATTTCCATTTGCATGGACTATCTTTCTCCATCCCCTCACTTTCAGACTGTATGTGTCCCTAGATCTGAATTGGTCTCTTGTAAACAGCCTATATACTGGTCTTGTTTTTGTATCTATTCAGCCAGTCTGTGTCTTTTGGTTGGAGCATTTACTCCATTTGCATTTAAGATAATTATCAATATATCTGTTCCTATTACCATTTTCTTAATTGTTTTGGGTTTGTTATTTTATGTCTTTTCCTTCTCTTGTGTTTCCTGCCTAGAGAAGTTCCTTTAGCATTTGTTGTAAAGCTCATTTGGTAGTGCTGAATTCTCTTAGCTTCTGGTTTTAATTTCTCTGTCGAATCTGAATGAGACCCTTGCTGGGTAGAATAATCCTGGTTGTAGGTTTTTCCCTTTCATCACTTTAAATATGTCCTGCCACACCCCTGTGGCTTGCAGAGTTTCTGCTGAAAGATCAGCTGTTAACCTTATGGGGATTCCCTTGTATGTTATTTGTTGCTTTTCCCTTGCTGCTTTTAATGTTTTTTCTTTGTATTTAACTTTTGATAGTTTGATTAATATGCCTCTTGGCTTTTTCTCCTTGAATTTATCCTGCATGGGACTCTCTGTGCTTCCTGGACTTGATTGACAATTTCCTTTCCCATATTAGGGAAGTTTTCAACTATAATCTCTTCAAATATTTTCTCAGTCCCTTTCTTTTTCTCTTATTCTTCTGGGACCCCTGTAGTTCAAATGTTGGTGCATTTAATGTTGTCCCAGACGTCTCTGAAACTGTCCTCAATTCTTTTCATTTTTTTTTCCTTTATTCTGCTCTGCAGTAGTTATTTCCATTCTTTTATCTTCCAGGTCACTTATCTGTTCTTCTGCCTCAGTTATTCTGCTACTGATTCCTTCTAGAGAATTTTTAACTTCATTTATTGTGTTGTTCATCATTGTTTGTTTGCTTTTTAGTTCTTCTAGGTAGCTTTTAAACATTTCTTGTATTTTCTGCATTCTATTTCCAAGATTCTGGACCATCTTTACTATCATTACTCTGAATTCTTTTTCAGGTAGACTGCCTATTTCCTCTTCATTTGTTTGGTCTGGTGGGTTTTTCTTGCTCCTTCATCTGCTGCATATTTCTCTGTCTTCCCATTTTGCTTTGTTTGGGGTCTCCTTTTTACAGGCTGCAGGTTCATAGTTCCTGTTGTTTTTGGTGTCTGCTGCCAGTGGATAAAGTTGGTTCAGTGGGTTGTGTAGGCTTCCTGGTGCTGGGGACTGGTGCCTGTGTTCTGGTGGGTGGGGCTGGACCTTTTATTTCTGGTGGGCAGATCCGTGTCTGTTGGTGTGTTTTCGGGTGTCTGTGAACTTCTTGTGATTTTAGGCAGCCTCTCTGCTAATGGGTGTGGTTGTGTTCCTGTCTTGCTAGTTGTTTTGCATGGGGTGTCCAGCACTGGAGCTTTCTGGTCGTTGAGTGGAGTTGGGTCTTAGCATCGAGATGGAGATCTCTGAGAGAACTCTCGCTGATTGATATTACATGGGGCCTGGAGATCTCTCGTGGTCCAATGTCCTGAACTCAGCTCTCCCACCTCTGAGGCTCAGGCCTGACACCCAGCCAGAGCACCAAGACCCTGTCACCCACACGGTGCAGTGGACTGGTTCTCAGAGATAGAAATATTCAATGGAAGATACTTGATCCAGAGAGCTTTTGGGAGAGGAACGTGCAGCTCGTTCAGTCCACCAAGGACTTCCTGCCAATCAACAAGGCCCACTTCAGCAAGTTCAAGTTCGAGCCACTCAGGGGAGTTTAGACAGGGTGTGATCTCCTCAGCCCAGTATTCCAAGAACTTCCTGTACCTGCCTGCTGGGGAGAATTTCCAGAACATCTTCGATGAGCTGCTGAAGCTTGCGCACCTGGACTTTGGTGGCTTCAAGCAGCCTCCCTACATCACCACCAGGAAGAACAAGAAGAGCGCATGGCAGTCCAGCAGCCAGCAGGTGCTGCATGCAGCCACTGCCAGGAGTCTCAAGTAGTGCTCCCCACTTTGGGCAGGGGCTGCCACACCTGTGAGCCTCCGTCCTCCTTCCTCCTTCTCCTGGGCTGCCAGGCAGCTGGGTGAGGCCCTGGGGAGGCCTCCCACTTGGGCTCCTCACCACTGGCCGCCTGGGTGTCTTGTGTTTTTTTGTTATTGAGTTGTATGAGCTGTCTGTATAATTGGGAAATTAACCCCTTGTCAGTTGCATCATTTGCAGATATTTTCTCCCAGTCTGTAGGTTGTCTTTTCATTTTGTTTGTGGCTTCCTTTGCTGTACAAAAGCTTGTAAGTTTGATGAGGTCCCATTTGTTTATTATTATTTTTTATTTCTATAGCCTTACAAGACTTAAGAAAACATTGGTATGATTTATATGAGAGAATGTTTTGACTATGTTCTCTTCTAGGAGTTTTATGGTGTCATATCTTATATTTAAGTCTTTAAGCCATTTTGAGTTTATTTTTTTGTATGGTGTGATGGTGTATTGTAAATTCATTGATTTACATGTGTCTTTCCAACTTTCCTAGCACTACTTGCTGAAGAGACTGTCTTTCCTCCATTGTATATTGTTGCCTCCTTTGTCAAAGATTAATTGACCATAGATGCATGGGTTTATTTCTGAGCTTTCTATTCTGTTCCATTGATCCATATCTCTCTTTTTGTGCCAATACCATGCTATTTTGATTATTGTAGCTTTGTAGTATTGTTTGAAGTCTGGGAGGGTTATGTCTCCTGCTTCATTCTATTTCTCAGGATTATTTTGGCAATTCTGGGTCTTTTATGTTTCCACATAAATTTTAGAATTTTTGTTCTATTTCTGTGAAAACATGTCATGGGTAACTTAATAGGGATTGCATTAAATCTGTAGATTACTTTGAGTAGTATGGCCATTTTGACAATATTATTTCTTCCAATCCAAGAGCACGGATGTCTTTCCATTTCTATGAATCATCTTCAGTTTCCTTTATTGATGTTTTGTAGTTCTCAGCGTATAAGTATTTTACCTCCTTGGTCAGGATTATTCCTAAGTGTTTTACTTTTTTGCATGCAGTTTTTAAAGGGATTATTTTTTTTACATTCCCTTTCTGGTATTTTATTGTTAGTATATAGAAATGCAACTGATTTCTGTATGTTAATCTTGTATCCTGCTACCTTGCTGAATTCACTAATCAGTTCTAATAGTTTTTGTGTTGAGTCTTTAGAGTTTTCTATATATAGTATCATGTCATCTGCATATAATGACAATTTTACTTCTTCCCTTCCAATTTGGATACCTTTTATTTCTTGTCGGATGACTGTGACTAGGACTTCCAATTCCATATTGAATAGAAGTGGTGAGAGTGGGCATCCTTGTCTTGTTCCAGATTTTAGCAGGAAGGCTTTCAGCTTTTCACCTTTGAGTATTATATTGGCTTCTCATAAATAGCTTATATTATATTGAGTTATGTTCCCTCTCTATCCAATTTGGTAATAGTTTTTAGCATGAAAGGATGTTGAATTTTAGCAAATGCTTTTTCTGCATCTATTGAGATGATCATGTGGATTTTGTCACTTCTTTTGTTGATACGGTGCATCACATTGATTGATTTGCATATGTTGAACCATCCTCATGACCCTGGGATGAATCTAACTTGGTCGTGGTGTATGATCTTTTTATGTATTGTTGGATTCAGTTTGCTAATATTTTGTTGAGAATTTTTGCATTTTGAGAATTTTTGCATTTTGGCCTATAATTACTTTTTTGGTAGTATCTTTGTCTGGTTTTGGTATCAGGGTCTTGGTGGCTTCAAAAAATGTCTTTGAGAGTGCTCCCCTCCTCTTCAATCATTTGGAAGAGCTTGAGAAGGATCGGTATAAATTCTTCTTTGTTTGGTAGAATTTCCTGTGAAGCCATTGGGTTCTGTACTTTTGTTTGTAGAGGTTTTTTTAAATTACAGATTATATTTCACTTCAGGTCATTGGTCTGTTCATATCTATTTCTTTTTTTTTTAATAAATTTACTTATTTTTATTTCTGGCTGTGTTGGGTCTTTGTTGCTGCATGCGGGCTTTCTCTAGTTGCAGTGAGTGGGGGCTACTCTTCATTGCGATGCATGGGCTTCTCATTGCAGTCGCTTCTCTTGTTGCGGAGCACAGGCTCTAGATGTACAGGCTTCAGTAGTTGCGGCTCGCAGGCTCTAGAGCACAGGCTCAGCAGTTGTGGCGCACAGGCTTAGTTGCTCCGCGGCATGTGGGATCTTCCTGGACCAGGGCTTGAACCTGTGTCCCCTGCATTGGCAGGCAGATTCTTAACCACTGCGCCACCAGGGAAGCCCTCTATTTCTTTTTGATTCAGTTTTGGTGGGCTGTATGTTTCTAGAAACTTGTTCATTTTTTCCAGGTTGTCAAATTTGTTGACATATAGCTGTTCATAGTATTCTCTTATGGATTTTTGGTATTTCTGCAGTATCAGTTTTTATTTCTCATTTTTCATTTCTTATTTTGTTTATTTGGGTTCTGTCTCTTTTCTTCCTGGTGAGGCTGGCCAGAGATTTGTCAATCTTGTTTAACCTTTCAAAGAACCAGTTCTTGATTATATTGATTTTTACTATTTTTAATCTCTATCTTATTTATTTACTCTCTGATCTTTATTAGCCTTCCTTCTGCTGACTTTAGGTTTTGTTTGTTCTTTTCTAATTATTTAGGTTGTAGTTTAGGTTGTTTATTTGAGATTTTTCTTGTTTTTTGAGGAAGGCCTGTATTACTATGAACTTCCTTCTAAGAACTTCTTTTGCTGCATCCCTGTATTTTGTATGGTTGTGTTTACATTGTCATTTGTCTCAAGGTATTTTTTAATTTCCTCTGATTTCTTTGTTGATGCATTGGTTTTTCAGTAATCCCTTTTTTCTTGTTTCTTTTTCTGTGGTTGATTTCTAGTTTCATGCCTTTGTGGTCAGAAAAGATGCTTGAAATAATTTCTATATTCTTAAATTTGTTGAGGCTTGTTCTGTGCCCTAGTTATGTGGTCACTCCTAGAGAATGTTTCATATGCACTTGAACAGAATGTGTATTCTGGTTTTTTTGGATGTAATGTCCTGAAAATATCAATTAAACCTATCTCTTATATCATTTAGGATCCCTATTACCTTACTGATTTTCTGTCTAAAAGATCTGTCCATTGATATGAGTGAGGTGTTAATGTATTCTAGTATTTTTTTATTCCCATCCATTTCTCCCTTTATGTCTGTTAGTATTTGTTTTATGCATTTGGGTGCTCCTATATTGGGTGCATATATATTGGCAATTGTAATATCCTCTTCTTGTATTGATTCTTTTATCATTATATGGTGTCCTTCTTTATGTTTCTTTATGGACGTTGTTTTAAAGTCTATTTTGTCTGATGTGAGTACTGTGACCCCCTCTTTCTTTTCATTTCCATTTGCATGAAATACCTTTGTCCATCCACTCACTTTCAGTCTATGTGTGTCCTTTGCCCTAAAGTGGGTCTCTTGTAGGCAGCATATTGTAGGCTCTTTTTTAAAATCCAATCTGCCACTCTATGCCTTTGGATTGAAGCATTTAGCCAATTATCATTTAATGTAATTATTGATACATATGTGTGTATTACCATTTTAAACCTTTTTTTCCACTTGATATTTTATTTCTTTCTTGTTCCTTTCTTTTTCTTTTTGTTTTTCCTTTTGTGGTTTGATGATTTTCTTTTTTTATGCCCTTGTTCTCTTCTTTTTGGTTTTTGTGAATCTATTGTATGTTCTTGATTTGCAGTTACCCTGTTTTTGAAGTATGTTAACTCCTTCCTGTATCTATTTGCTTTAGACTGATAGTCATATGGGTTCAAACACATTCTTAAAAAAAACTCTACATTTTCTTACTTTTTCCCCCAAATTTTATGATTTTGATGACCTCTTTTACATCTTCATGTTTATCCTTTTCCTATTCATTGTGGTTATCATTACTTTCACAAAAATTTTTTTTGATTTTTAAAATAATCTGTATACGGGCTTATTTAAGTGATTTACTTTCCAATTGTGATTTTCTCTTTCCTATGGATTCTTCTTTTTTATTTAGAGAAGACCTTTCAATATTTCTTTTAGGATAGGTTTATTATTGCTGTATTCTTTTAGTTTTTGCTTGCTTCCTGAGAAATCCTTTATCTCTCCTTCTATTCTAAATGATAATGGTGCTGGGTAAAGAATTCTAGGTTGCAGATTTTTCCCTTTCAGGACTTTGAATATATCTTGCCACTCCCTTCTGCCTGCAATATTTCTGTAGAGAAATTAGCTGATAGCCTTATGGGGGTTTCCTTGTAATTAACTTTTTGTTTTTTCTCTTGCTGCCTTTAGAATCCTCTCTAACTTCTGTCATTTAAATTATAATATGTCTTGGTGTAGGTCTGTTTGGGTTCATCTTGATTGGGACCCTCTATGTTTTCTGTTTCCTTCTGTAGGTTTGGGAGGTTTTCAGCCATAATTTCTTCAAATACATTTTCAATCTCCTTTTCTCTCTCTTCTCCTTTGGGAATCCCTATTATGCATAGATTGGCACATGTTATATTACCCCATATGTCTCTTATATTGCTTTAACTTTTTTTCATTTGTCTTTCTGTCTGCTGTTCTGATTGGGTGCTTACCATTATTCTATCTTACAGATTATTATTTGTTCTTCTGCATCATCCAATATGCTATTTATTGCCTTTAGCTCTGCTTTTGTCTTGGCAAATGAGTTTCCTAATTTTTCTTAGTTTCTAATTCCTTTTTACAGTAATCTGCATTTGCTTTTTTTAATTTTTAAAATTTAAAAAATTTTTTACTTTTTAAGGCCTAAAAATTTAATTTCTGCACTTTCTAGTGGAAAATTTACAGAAAAAGAAATACTTATCAATTCTGATAGAAGTCCTGTTATTTAGAAGATATTCAAAAATATTAAAAGTGTTTTAGTGTAAAATCTTCAAAAATATTTCAAAACTACAAAAAATTTCAACAAACCCATAAGCCCATATTTTCTATACTGTTTTCTTGTTGGTTTTTAATTTTTATTTTATATTGGAGTATAGTTGATGAACAATGTTGTGTTAGTTTCAGGTGTACAACAAAGTGATCCAGTTTTACATATACATATAACCATTCTTTTTCAAGTTCTTTTCCCATTTAGGTTATTACACATTATACTGCAGAGTTCCCTGTGCTATACATTAGGTCCTAGATGGTTATATATTTCAAATATAGCAGTGTGTACATGTCAGTCCCAAATTCTCATTCAAACACTCCCTCTCCACTCTTCCCCCCTGGTAATCATAAGTTTGTACTCTAAGTCTGTGAGTCAGTTTCTGTTTTATGTAAGTTCATTTGTATCATTTTTTTTAGATTCTGCATCTAAGAAATATGATATGATATTTGTTTTTCTCCATCTGACTTACTTCACTTAGTATGACAATCTCTAGGTCTATCCATGTCACTGCAAATGGCATTATTTCATTCTTTTTAAAGGCTGAGTAATATTCCATTATATATATATACCACATCTTCTTTATTCATTCATCTGTCAGTGGACATTTAGATTACTTCCACATCTTGGCTCTTGTAAACAGAGCTGCAATGAACAATGGGGTGCATGTATCCTTTGAAACTATGTTTTTCTCTGGATGTATGCCCAGGAGTGGGATTGCAGGATCATATGGTAGCTCTGTTTTTAGTTTTTTAGGAACTTCATGCTATTCTCCATAGTGGCTGTACCAGTTTGCATTCCCACCAACAGTATAGGAGGGTTCCCTTTACTCCACACCCTCTCCAGCATTTATTATTTGTAGTTTTTATGATGGTCATTCTGACTGGTGTGAGATGATACCTCATTGAAGTTTTGATTTACATTTCTCTAATAATTAGTGGTGTAGAGCATCTTTTCATGTGCTTGTGGCCATCTGTATGTCTTCTTTGAAGAAACGTCTATTTAGATCTTCTGCCCTTTTTTTTTTTTTTTTTGCGGTACACAGGCCCCTCACTGCTGCAGCCTCTCCCATTGTGGAACACAGGTTCCGGACGCACAGGCCCAGTGGCCATGGCTCACGAGCTCAGTCGCTCTGCAGCATGTGGGACCCTCCTGGACTGGGGCATGAAACCGTGTTCCCCGCATCGGCAGGCGGACTCTCAACCACTTTAGTACGAGGGGAGCCCTGCCCATTTTTTTTTATTTTTAAAATTTTTTTGATATTGAGCTACATGAACAATTTGTATATTTTGGAGATTAATCCCTTGTCAGTCACACAGTTCGCAAATATTTTCTCCCATTCTGTGGGTTGTCTTTTTGGTTTGTTTATGGTTTCCTTTGCTGTGCAAAAGCTTTTAAGTTTAATTAAGTCCCATTTGTTTATCTTTGTTTTTATTTTCATTTCTTCAGGAGGCAGATCCAAAAGGATATTGTTGCAATTTACATCAAAAAGTGTTCTTCATATGTTTTCCTTTAAGAGTTTTATAGTATTGGGTCTTACACTTAGGTCTTTAATCCATTTTGAGTTTATTTTTGTGTATGGTGTTAGAGTATGTTCTAATTTCATTCTTTCACATTTAGCTGTCCCATTTTCCCAGCACCATTTATTGAAGAGACTGTCTTTTCTCCATTGTACATTCTTGCCTTTTTTGTCATACATTAAGTGACTGTAGGTGTGTTGGCTTATATTTGGGCTTTCTAGCCTGTTCCATTGATCTATATTTCTGTTTTTGTGCCAGTACCATATGGTTTTGATAACTGTAGCTCTGTAGTATAGTTGGAAGTCAGGGAGCCTGATTCCTCCAACTCTTTTTGGTTTTTTCTCAAGATTACTTTGGACATTCAAGGTCTTTTGTGTCTCCATACAAATTTTAAGAGTTTTTGTTCTGATTCTGTAGAAAATGCCATTGGTGTTTTGATAGGGATTGCATTGACTCTGTAGATTGCCTTGGGGAATATAGTCATTTTGACAATATTGATTCTTCCAATCCAAGAACATGGTATAGCTTTCCATCTTTTTGTGTCATCTTCCACTTCTTTCATCAGTGTTTTAACATTTTTGGAGTACAGGTCTTTTACCTCCTTAGGTAGGTTTATTCCTAGGTATTCTTTTTGATGTGATGTTAAATGGGGGTGTTTCTTTAATTTCTCTTTCTGATCTTTCCTTGTTAGTGTATACAAAAGCAACAGATTTCTGTGCATTTATTTTGTATCCTGCAAATTTACTAAATTTATTGATGGACTCTAGTAGTTTTCCGGTAGAAATGTTAGGATTTTATAGGTATAGTATCATATAATCTGCAAATAGTGACAGTTTTACCACTTCTTTTCCATTTTGATTTCCCTTAATTTCTTTTTCTTCTCTGACTGCCCTGGCTAGGGCTTCCAAAAGTATGTTGAATAAAAAGGGTGACAATGGACATCCTTGCCTTGTTCCTGGTCATAGAGGGAATGTTTTAAGCTTTTCACCATTGAGAATGATGTTAGCTGTGGGTTTGTCCTATACAGACTTTATTACATTGAGGTAAGTTCCCTCTATGCCCACTTCCTGGAGAGGTTTTATCATAAATGGTTTTATCCTGGAATTTTTTCAAAAGTTTTTCTGCATCTGTTGAGATGATCATATGGTTTTTCTTCTTCAATTTGTTAATATGGTGTATCACACTGATTGATTTGTGGATATTGAAAAATCCTTGCATCCCTGGGATAAACCCCACTTGATCATGGTGTGTTATCCTTTTAATGTATTGTTGGACTCTGTTTCCTAGTATTTTGTTGAGAATTTTTGTGTACATATTCATCAGTGATATTGGCCTGTAATTTTGTTTTTGTGTGGTATCTTTCTCTGGTTTTGGTATCAGGCTGATGGTGACCTCATAGAATTAGTTTGGGAATGTTCCTTTCTCATCAATTTTTTGAAAGAGTTTCAGAAGGATAGATGTTAACTCTTCACTAAATATTTGATAGAATTTGCCTGTGAAGCCATCTGGTCCTGGACTTTTGTTTGTTGGAAGTTTTCAAATCACAGTTTCAAATTCACTACTTGCAATTGGCCTGTTAATATTTTCTCTTTCTTTCTGGTTCAATCTTAGGAGATCGTACCTTTCTAAGAATTTGCCCATTTTTTCTAGGTTGTCCATTTCATGGGTATAGAGTTGCTTGTAGTAGTCTCATGATTTTTTGTATTTCTGTGGTGTCCTTTGTAACTTCTTTTTTGTTTCTAATTTTATCGATTTGAGCCCTCTTCCTCTTGATGAGTCTGGCTAAATGTTTACCAATTATGTTTATCTTTTCAAAGAACCAGCTTTTAGTTTCCATTATCTCTTAGATTGTTTTTGTAGTCTCTATTTCATTTATTTCTGCTCTGCTCTTTACTGTTTCTTTCCTTTTACTAACTTTGGGGTTTTTGTTCTTCTTCTTCTTCATCTTACTTCTCTAGTTGCTTTAAGTGTAGGTGTAGGTTGTATGTATGAGATTTTTTGTTTCCTGAGGTAAGTTTGTGTTGCTATAAACTTCCCTCTTAGGACTGCTTTTGCCACATCCTATAGTTTTTGGATCATTGTGCTTTTGTTTTCATTTGTCTCTAGGTATTTTTTGATTTCCTCTCTGATTTCTTCAGTGATCCACCGATTGTTTAGTAGCATATTGTTTAACCTCCATGTGTTTGGTTTTTTACAGTTTTTTTTTCTTGTAGTTGATTTCTAATCTCATAACCTTGTGGCCAGAAAAGATTCTTGATATGATTTCATATTTCTTTA